>NC_140020.1:109096-218571 GCF_964263955.1 Coregonus lavaretus | reverse complement strand
CTAACTTTATGTTGGGGTGGGTTACTTACAGAAGAAGTGACCCGCCAGCACCTCATGCGTGTGACCTTGAAGCTCCCCTCTTTCATCTGTTCATTGGGCAGCTTGACCTGGAAGTTGAGCTCGTTGTTCCCAGCGGAGACGATCACGTGACAGCCCTTCTCCGGGAAGTCTGTCACGCATGGGTCAAACTGAATGTAGCCAAAGTACTTCAGCGTCTGGCATAGCCTGATGAACTGGAGAGAAACGAAGAGAACATGAAGCACTGCAAAATCATTTCATATACACTGTATATACAGCAGTATGTGGACATCCCTTCAAATTAGTGGATTCGGCTATTCCAGCCACACCCTTTGCTGACAGGTGTATAAAATCGAGCACACAACCATGCAATCTCCATAGACAAACACTGGCAATAGAATGGCCTTACTGAAGAACTCAGTGACTTTCAGCGTGGCACCGTCATAGGATGCCACCTTTCCAACAAGTCAGTTCGTCAAATTTCTGCCCTGCTAGAGCTGCCCCGGTCAACTGTAAGTGCTGTTATTGTGAAGTGGAAACGTCTAGGAGCAACAACGGCTCAGCTGCGAAGTGGTAGGCCACACAAGCTCACAGAACGGGACCGCCGAGTGCTGAAGCGCGTAGTGCGTAAAAATCGTCTGTCCTCGGCTGCAACACTCACTACCGAGTTCCAAACTGCCTCTGGAAGCAACGTCAGCACAAGAACTGTTCATCAGGAGCTTCATGAAATGGGTTTCCATGGCAGAGCAGCCGCACACAAGCCTAAGATCACCAGGAAGAATAATGGTCTGGGGCTGTTTTTCATGGTTCGGGCTAGGCCCCTTAGTTCCAGTGGAGGGAAATCTTAACGCTACAGCATACAATGACATTCTAGACGATTCTGTGCTTCCAACTTCGTGGTAATAGTTTGGGGAAGGCCCTTTCCTGTTTCAGCATGACAATGTCCCTGTGACATGACAGAGTACAATATGTGGAATGATAGCTCCTCCTCCACTAGACAGCTGGTGGAGACAGTAATACATTACAGCTGGTGGAGACAGTATTACATTACAGCTGGTGGAGACAGTATTACATTACAGCTGGTGGAGACAGTATTACATTACAGCTGGTAGAGACAGTAATACATTACAGCTGGTGGAGACAGTATTACATTACAGCTGGTGGAGACAGTATTACATTACAGCTGGTGGAGACAGTAATACATTACAGCTGGTGGAGACAGTAATACATTACAGCTGGTGGAGACAGTATTACATTACAGCTGGTGGAGACAGTAATACATTACAGCTGGTGGAGACAGTAATACATTACAGCTGGTGGAGACAGTATTACATTACAGCTGGTGGAGACAGTAATACATTACAGCTGGTGGAGACAGTAATACATTACAGCTGGTGGAGACAGTATTACATTACAGCTGGTGGAGACAGTATTACATTACAGCTGGTGGAGACAGTAATACATTACATTACAGCTGGTGGAGACAGTAATACATTACATTACAGCTGGTGGAGACAGTAATACATTACATTACAGCTGGTGGAGACAGTAATACATTACAGCTGGTGGAGACAGTAATACATTACAGCTGGTGGAGACAGTAATACATTACAGCTGGTGGAGACAGTATTTCATTACAGCTGGTGGAGACAGTAATACATTACAGCTGGTGGAGACAGTAATACATTACAGCTGGTGGAGACAGTATTACATTACAGCTGGTGGAGACAGTAATACATTACATTACAGCTGGTGGAGACAGTAATACATTACAGCTGGTGGAGACAGTATTACATTGCAGCTGGTGGAGACAGTATTACATTACAGCTGGTGGAGACAGTATTACATTACAGCTGGTGGAGACAGTATTACATTACAGCTGGTGGAGACAGTAATACATTACAGCTGGTGGAGACAGTAATACATTACATTACAGCTGGTGGAGACAGTATTACATTACAGCTGGTGGAGACAGTAATACATTACAGCTGGTGGAGACAGTAATACATTACAGCTGGTGGAGACAGTATTACATTACAGCTGGTGGAGACAGTATTACATTACAGCTGGTGGAGACAGTAATACATTACAGCTGGTGGAGACAGTAATACATTACAGCTGGTGGAGACAGTAATACATTACAGCTGGTGGAGACAGTAATACATTACAGCTGGTGGAGACAGTATTACATTACAGCTGGTGGAGACAGTAATACATTACACCTGGTGGAGACAGTAATACATTACAGCTGGTGGAGACAGTAATACATTACAGCTGGTGGAGACAGTAATACATTACAGCTGGTGGAGACAGTAATACATTACAGCTTGTGGAGACAGTATTACATTACAGCTGGTGGAGACAGTAATACATTACAGCTGGTGGAGACAGTAATACATTACAGCTGGTGGAGACAGTAATACATTACATTACAGCTGGTGGAGACAGTATTACATTACAGCTGGTGGAGACAGTAATACATTACAGCTGGTGGAGACAGTAATACATTACAGCTGGTGGAGACAGTAATACATTACAGCTGGTGGAGACAGTAATACATTACAGCTGGTGGAGACAGTATTACATTACAGCTGGTGGAGACAGTAATACATTACACCTGGTGGAGACAGTATTACATTACAGCTGGTGGAGACAGTAATACATTACAGCTGGTGGAGACAGTAATACATTACAGCTGGTGGAGACAGTAATACATTACAGCTTGTGGAGACAGTATTACATTACAGCTGGTGGAGACAGTAATACATTACAGCTGGTGGAGACAGTAATACATTACAGCTGGTGGAGACAGTAATACATTACATTACAGCTGGTGGAGACAGTATTACATTACAGCTGGTGGAGACAGTAATACATTACAGCTGGTGGAGACAGTAATACATTACAGCTGGTGGAGACAGTATTACATTACAGCTGGTGGAGACAGTATTACATTACAGCTGGTGGAGACAGTAATACATTACAGCTGGTGGAGACAGTAATACATTACAGCTGGTGGAGACAGTATTACATTACAGCTGGTGGAGACAGTATTACATTACAGCTGGTGGAGACAGTAATACATTACATTACAGCTGGTGGAGACAGTAATACATTACATTACAGCTGGTGGAGACAGTAATACATTACATTACAGCTGGTGGAGACAGTAATACATTACAGCTGGTGGAGACAGTAATACATTACAGCTGGTGGAGACAGTAATACATTACAGCTGGTGGAGACAGTATTTCATTACAGCTGGTGGAGACAGTAATACATTACAGCTGGTGGAGACAGTAATACATTACAGCTGGTGGAGACAGTATTACATTACAGCTGGTGGAGACAGTAATACATTACATTACAGCTGGTGGAGACAGTAATACATTACAGCTGGTGGAGACAGTATTACATTGCAGCTGGTGGAGACAGTATTACATTACAGCTGGTGGAGACAGTATTACATTACAGCTGGTGGAGACAGTATTACATTACAGCTGGTGGAGACAGTAATACATTACAGCTGGTGGAGACAGTAATACATTACATTACAGCTGGTGGAGACAGTATTACATTACAGCTGGTGGAGACAGTAATACATTACAGCTGGTGGAGACAGTAATACATTACAGCTGGTGGAGACAGTATTACATTACAGCTGGTGGAGACAGTATTACATTACAGCTGGTGGAGACAGTAATACATTACAGCTGGTGGAGACAGTAATACATTACAGCTGGTGGAGACAGTAATACATTACAGCTGGTGGAGACAGTAATACATTACAGCTGGTGGAGACAGTATTACATTACAGCTGGTGGAGACAGTAATACATTACACCTGGTGGAGACAGTATTACATTACAGCTGGTGGAGACAGTAATACATTACAGCTGGTGGAGACAGTAATACATTACAGCTGGTGGAGACAGTAATACATTACAGCTTGTGGAGACAGTATTACATTACAGCTGGTGGAGACAGTAATACATTACAGCTGGTGGAGACAGTAATACATTACAGCTGGTGGAGACAGTAATACATTACATTACAGCTGGTGGAGACAGTATTACATTACAGCTGGTGGAGACAGTAATACATTACAGCTGGTGGAGACAGTAATACATTACAGCTGGTGGAGACAGTATTACATTACAGCTGGTGGAGACAGTATTACATTACAGCTGGTGGAGACAGTAATACATTACAGCTGGTGGAGACAGTATTACATTACAGCTGGTGGAGACAGTAATACATTACAGCTGGTGGAGACAGTATTACATTACAGCTGGTGGAGACAGTAATACATTACAGCTGGTGGAGACAGTAATACATTACAGCTGGTGGAGACAGTAATACATTACAGCTGGTGGAGACAGTAATACATTACAGCTGGTGGAGACAGTATTACATTACAGCTGGTGGAGACAGTAATACATTACAGCTGGTGGAGACAGTAATACATTACAGCTGGTGGAGACAGTAATACATTACAGCTGGTGGAGACAGTAATACATTACAGCTGGTGGAGACAGTAATACATTACAGCTGGTGGAGACAGTAATACATTACAGCTGGTGGAGACAGTATTACATTACAGCTGGTGGAGACAGTATTAC
The DNA here is from genome assembly GCF_964263955.1 of Coregonus lavaretus. Classification (NCBI taxonomy): domain Eukaryota; kingdom Metazoa; phylum Chordata; class Actinopteri; order Salmoniformes; family Salmonidae; genus Coregonus; species Coregonus lavaretus. The sequence continues at coordinate 213,932 of NC_140020.1, read as the reverse complement.
ATTACAGCTGGTGGAGACAGTAATACATTACAGCTGGTGGAGACAGTATTACATTACAGCTGGTGGAGACAGTAATACATTACAGCTGGTGGAGACAGTATTACATTACAGCTGGTGGAGACAGTAATACATTACAGCTGGTGGAGACAGTAATACATTACAGCTGGTGGAGACAGTATTACATTACAGCTGGTGGAGACAGTAATACATTACAGCTGGTGGAGACAGTAATACATTACAGCTGGTGGAGACAGTATTACATTACAGCTGGTGGAGACAGTAATACATTACATTACAGCTGGTGGAGACAGTATTACATTACAGCTGGTGGAGACAGTAATACATTACAGGACGATAGGCTATCTTACTTCTTTCTTGGAGCCTTTCTCCTGCAGTGATTTGAGCTGTCTGTGTTGGTCCTTGTTAACGAGTATCCAGCCTCTCTCTATGTCGGACACCGTCTAGGGAGAGAAGAGAGACAAGTTTCATCTTTCTGCTCCAAACCATCTTTGGAGAGGCTTACATAGAACTAATATGTGTTCTTCTGTTTTAAGTCCAAAACAAACCATTCCAATGTTGTTTTGTTCAAGTAGAATTAAACACAAATGAGTTGGCAGCTACATACACACACAAGTCAATGACACACACACGTCGCACACAACGGCAAGCGCACACACACACGAGTTGATTCTCTTTCCAAGAAAAGATTGCATTCTTTGGCCCGTAACATTAGCTGTGCCCCCACACTGAGGTAACAGCCCCACACACACACACACACACACACACACTCAGCGAGAGCGCTGAGGCAGCAGCCAGCAGGCAGATTCTAATCAAATCAGCAATCTCTGAAATGCTTTAAGAAAACACCAGCATGTTGTTGCTGCTGAGCGTGTGTGTGTGTGTGTGTGTGTGTGTGTGTGTGTGTGTGTGTGGCTGCATAGGGTGTGTTCTATAAAAAGACATGGGCTCCGTTGCAAATGGCACCCTATTCCCTATATAGTGCACTCATTTTGACCAGAGGATTATGGGCCATAGTAAAAAATATAAAATAAATAGTGCACTATATAGGGAATAGGGTGCCATTTGGGATGTAACCATGGGTTTAGGAGCCAAACCTCCCTGACAACCTCATCGGATAATGGAAGGGACCAGGGTTGGAGAGGAGGGGGGGGGGAGCAGGGTTCGGGGGAGGAGGGGTCGGGGGAGGAGCAGGGGTCGGGGGAGGAGCAGGGGTCGGGGGAGGAGCAGGGGTCGGGGGAGGAGGAGCAGGGGTCGGGGGAGGGGTCGGGGGAGGAGCAGGGGTCGGGGGAGGAGGTGGAGATAATATGACATTTGAAAAATGAGGACAGTAGATTGTTAAAAATATCACTATTAGTGATGAGGTGGTGGTTCCTGGGGGTTCTATTGTCTGTGATTGAAGCTAAAATACATTTAAGAATTGATACAACTACATATTTTAGTTGCGCCATTGGTTGACGCTCAATGTTAAAATCAAATGTTTCCCACCTCTCCGAGTGGCGTAGTGGTCTAAGGCACTGCATATCACAGTGCAGAGGCACCATTAAAGCCTCGAGTTCGATCCCTGGCGCTGTCACAGCCGGCCGTGACCGGGAGCAGCGCACAATTGGCCCAGCGTCATCCGGGTTAGGGGAGGGTTTGGCCGGGGGGGGGCTTTCCTTGGCTCATCGTGCTCTAGCGACTCCTTGTGGCGGGCCGGGCGCACTGCAAGCTGATTTCAGTTGTCAGTTGGACAATGTTTCTTCCGACACATTGGTGCGGCTGGCTTCCGGGTTAAGCGAGCAGTGTGTTAAAAAGCAGCGCAGCTTGGCAGGTCATGTTTCGGAGGACGCATGACTCTCGACCTTCGCCTCTCCCGAGTCCGTTGGGGAGTTGCAGCGATGAGACAAGATCGTAATTACCAATTGGGGAGAAAAAGGAGATACAACATTTAAAAAATAAAAGTAATAATTAAAATGTCCCTACCATTGTATCGAAGCCAATAACACATCAATGTCGTTGAAAATTTGCAAATCAACTTGATTGGTCTTGACCAGGTTTGCACACACTGCAGCAGGGATTTTGGCCCACTCCTCCATACAGACCTTCTCCAGATCCTTCAGGTTTCAGGGCTGTCGCTGGGCAATACGGACTTTCAGCTCCCTCCAAAGATTTTCTATTGGGTTCAGGTCTGGAGACTGGCTAGGCCACTCCAGGACCTTGAGATGCTTCTTACGGAGCCACTCCTTAGTTGCCCTGGCTGTGTGTTTCGGGTCGTTGTCATGCTGGAAGACCCAACCACGACCCATCTTCAATGCTCTTACTGAGGGAAGGAGGTTGTTGGCCAAGATCTCGCGATACATGGCCCCATCCATCCTCCCCTCAATATGGTGCAATCGTCCTGTCCCCTTTGCAGAAAAGCATCCCCAAAGAATGATGTTTCCACCTCCATTCTTCACGGTTGGGATGGTGTTCTTGGGGTTGTACTCATCCTTCTTCTTCCTCCAAACATGGCGAGTGGAGTTTAGACCAAAAAGCTATATTTTTGTCTCATCAGACCACATGACCTTCTCCCATTCCTCCTCTGGATCATCCAGATGGTCATTGGCAAACTTCAGACGGGCCTGGACATGCGCTGGCTTGATCAGGGGGACCTTGCGTGCGCTGCAGGATTTTAATCCATGACGGCGTAGTGTGTTACTAATGGTTTTCTTTGAGACTGTGGTCCCAGCTCTCTTCAGGTCATTGACCAGGTCCTGCCGTTTAGTTCTGGGCTGATCCCTCACCTTCCTCATGATCATTGATGCCCCCCGAGGTGAGATCTTGCATGGAGCCCCAGACCGAGGGTGATTGACCATCATCTTGAACTTCTTCCATTTTCTAATAATTGCGCCAACAGTTGATGCCTTCTCACCAAGCTGCTTGCCTATTGTCCTGTAGCCCATCCCAGCCTTGTGCAGGTCTACAATTTTATCCCTGATGTCCTTACACAGCTCTCTGGTCTTGGCCATTGTGGAGAGGTTGGAGTCTATTTGATTGAGTGTGTGGACAGGTGTCTTTTATACAGGTAACGAGTTAAAACAGGTGCAGTTAATACAGGTAATGAGTGGAGAACAGGAGGGCTTCTTAAAGAAAAACTAACAGGTCTGTGAGAGCCGGAATTCTTACTGGTTGGTAGGTGATCACATACTTATGTCATGCAATAAAATGCAAATGAATTACTTAAAAATCATACAATGTGATTTTCTGGATTTTTGTTTTAGATTCCGTCTCTCACAGTTGAAGTGTACCTATGATAAAAAAATTACAGACCTCTACATGCTTTGTAAGTAGGAAAACCTGCAAAATCGGCAGTGTATCAAATACTTGTTCTCCCCACTGTATGGTTGGTTCTGAACTCACCTGAGTGTAAAGTAGGTTGAGTCCCACTCTGTTGTCCATTACATCACTGTCATACGCCGTGTCCCAGTAACTATAAACACAGAGAGACAGACACAGAGACAGAGAGAGACAGAGACAGAGACAGAGAGAGAGACAGAGACAGAGAGAGAGAGAGAGAGACAGACAGAGAGAGAGACAGAGAGCGAGAGAGAGAGAGAGAGAGAGAGAGAGAGAGACAGACAGACAGAGAGAGAGACAGAGAGAGAGAGAGAGAGAGAGAGAGAGCCAGAGACAGACAGACAGAGAGAGAGAGAGAGAGAGAGAGAGAGAGAGAGAGAGAGAGAGAGAGAGAGAGAGAGAGAGAGAGAGAGAGAGAGAGAGAGAGAGAGAGAGAGAGAGAGAGAGAGAGAGAGAGAGAGAGAGAGAGAGAGAGAGTGAGTCTTGGTTATCATGCTTGCATTGGGTGGTGTGTTGTGTGTTCACCTTTCTGCAGCCCGTAACAGGCCTGCTACACTCCAGACATCAGCCATTGTTCCTACAGCCCGTAACAGGCCTGCTACCCTCCAGACATCAGCCATTGTTCCTACAGCCCGTAACAGGCCTGCTACACTCCAGACATCAGCCATTGATTGAATGCTTTCTTTCAAATCAATGAAAGATGCTATACTGCCTGTGTTGCGTCACATCCAATAGCAGCACTGAATGTTTTGAAACCTGATACTTAAGTAGTCTGCATTTCAATTAGAAATTCAAATCAGTTGGGCCCTTTTTTTTTTTTTTTCATAGGAGCATTGTGTAATGTTCTGCATAACATTTGGAGTATTCTATAAAAGAAAATGCTGGACATGTTCTTCTGGCAGTTTATGGGAAGGATTTTGACTGAGTGTCCATTAAAGAGCATCTTATAGAAGGTGTCATGATATTCTCATGTTAGTCTCATCATCATAGGCTTTTAGGTCCATAAAACTGGAGAGTTACCATTTCTTACTTTGATTGGATGTAGACAGTAGGCTACGTTCTGTCACTTGAACCCCTGAGAAACCACTAGGTTGAAAATAAGGTACGGTATCTTGAACCCCTGAGAAACCACTAGGTTGAAAATAAGGTACGGTATCTTAAAACCCTGAGAAACCACTAGGTTGAACATAAGGTACGGTATCTTGAACCCCTGAGAAACCACTAGGTTGAAAATAAGGTACGGTATCTTGAACCCCTGAGAAACCACTAGGTTGAAAATAAGGTACGGTATCTTAAAACCATGAGAAACCACTAGGTTGAAGATAAGGGACGGTATCTTGAACCCCTGAGAAACCACTAGGTTGAACATAAGGTACGGTATCTTAAAACCCTGAGAAACCACTAGGTTGAAGATAAGGTACGGTATCTTGAACCCCTGAGAAACCACTAGGTTGAAGATAAGGTACGGTATCTTAAAACCCTGAGAAACCACTAGGTTGAAGATAAGGTACGGTATCTTAAAACCCTGAGAAACCACTAGGTTGAAGATAAGGTACGGTATCTTAAAACCCTGAGAAACCACTAGGTTGAAGATAAGGTACGGTATCTTAAAACCCTGAGAAACCATGGCATGGTTCGTGATGGCATGTCTCATTATGACATCACAGAATGGTTAAATACTTTAAATCAACTCTAGCTTGTCATTACTGACTGGCTAGACAACCTAGATAATATTTCAGACAATTAGGTGTTTATAGTTGAAGAAAAACAAGCAGCAGGACTGCTTCAGGTGTTCCACAACAACCACAGACGCTCGCGGAGGGGAGGTGCTATGTGGCATAAAAGGTATGTGTGGTTATAATTGTTCCTTTTCAATAGATTTTACAGTGACTCAAGACTCATTCCGCATCAATAGGTTTTATAGTGTTGTCTGTCAGACTCAATCTACATCAGTCTAATGTTTGTTGACATTTGAAAATAGTGGTTCTGATGAACACCCACGATTGGATGGTTCTCCTCCTGATCTTGGTTCTGATTGGTGGAGGTCTGGCAGCACCCCTAAAGAACAGTGGTAGGGGGGGAGGAGACTGCTAACATGGAGCTGATTTCTGACCCTCATCTTATTGTTTTGTTTTACCCCATATGTAACTCTGTGTTGTTGTTGTTTTTAAAAATCACACTGCTTTGCTTTATCTTGGCCAGGTCGCAGTTGTAAATGAGAACTTGTTCTCAACTGGCTTACCTGGTTAAATAAAGGTGAAATAAAATAAATACAATTTTATTAAAGGACCACATTAGCCTTTTGATGATTATGGTGTGAGGCCTATGTCCCCTCATCTGCTACCCTACCTCTGTTTGATGATTATGGTGTGAGGCCTATGCCCCCTCCCTGACCTGGAGGATGGATACTACTAGTATGTGGACCACAAGGAAAATACTGTCCAGACCATCTCCACCTCAGGCCTTTCAGTGACAGTCACCATCTCCACCTCAGGCCTTTCAGTGACAGTCACCATCTCCACCTCAGGCCTTTCAGTGACAGTCACCATCTCCACCTCAGGCCTTTCAGTGACAGTCACCATCTCCACCTCAGGCCTTTCAGTGACAGTCACCATCTCCACCTCAGGCCTTTCAGTGACAGTCACCATCTCCACTGAAGTCCTCCTGACTGTAGGACATAACTCCACTGCATCTCTACTAGTGTGCTTTAAAACACCACTGGTTGTGGAGTTTTACCTTTGCTGTATAAAACAAACATTTTTTTTATTTATTTTTTATGTGAGTGTTACCCTCTATTTGGATCTTTCATAGCTATTGACAGCTCCTTTGCTGCCTACAGTGCATGAAACACCATTGTCTTCACTAGGCTATAGGACTCTCTATAGTTCAAGAAGTAGATCCATCATCTCTGCAAGTCTCTGCTGCGTCTGACACCAGACATGCTAAATGCTAGACTTCCTGATCCTCTACTCCTCTAGTAGACGTTCCTATTTATTATCTTCGCCTGGTCTCTGTTTCTCTTTTTGACGGCGTAATCCAACTGTGATTGAACCGTAATCCAACCATGCAGATGAACACCCCATAATCTCCCTGGAACCTAACTAGTGAAATAGGATGAAGACGGGGCAGCTCTAGCAGTGCAGAAATTTGACGAACTGACTTGTTGGAAAGGTGGCATCCTATGACGGTGCCACGTTGCAAGTCACTGAGCTCTTCAGTAAGGCCATTCTACTGCATATGTTTGTCTATGGAGATTGCATGGCTGTGTGCTCGATTTTATACACCTGTCAGCAACGGGTGTGGCTGAAATAGCAGAATCTACTAATTTGAAGGGATGTCCACATACTCTTGGACATGTAGTGTAGCCACATCCTCAAATGAATGCTAAGTGGTTGACATTTGAGGTTAAAAGCTAGTCAATCCAATGAACTTCAGGATTCACATACTAGGCAGATATAAATAATATATACACAAGGGGTAAATTGTAGTCAATTGACTCATTGAAGGAATCCCTGAGTGGGATAGCATCAGTGAAACAGCCAACGATTGTTAATGTTTGTGTGGAGGTATCATACCTTTTTCGCAGGACGATGTGGAACTCCGAGCTCCGTAAGCTGGTGACCGATACGTATGGTAGCTCAAACTCCTGTAGCTTCCTCACAACTAGAGAGAGGGCGAGAGAGAGAGAGAGAGAGAGAGAGAGAAAGGGGGGAGAGAGAGAGAGAGGGGAAGAGGAGAAGAGAGGGAGAAAGAGAGGGAAGGGGAGAAGAGAGGGAGAAAGAGAGGGAGGATAGAGTGAGAGAGGGAAAGAGTGAGAGAGAGAGAGACAAGGGAAGGGGAAGAGAGCGAGAGACGGGGAGAGAGAGAGACGGGGAGAGAGAGAGACATGGGGAGAGAGAGAGACGGGGAGAGAGAGAGACACGGGGAGAGAGAGAGAGAGAGAGAGAGAGAGGGAGACAGAGAGAGAGAGAGAGAGAGAGAGAGGGAGACAGGGGGAGAGAGAGAGAGAGAGAGAGAGAGAGAGAGAGAGAGGGAGACAGGGAGAGAGAGAGAGAGAGAGAGAGAGAGTAAAAAGGAGTGCTGAGCAGAACAGAACAGCCTGATCCCATGGACTGAGATGAGGACAGTCCATCTGGACAGAACCCAGCAGGGTCCAGTAACAGAGAGAGATGAGGACAGTCCATCTGGACAGAACCCAGCAGGGTCCAGTAACAGAGAGAAATGAGGACAGTCCATCTGGACAGAACCCAGCAGGGTCCAGTAACAGAGAGAGATGAGGACAGTCCATCTGGACAGAACCCAGCAGGGTCCAGTAACAGAGAGAGATGAGGACAGTCCATCTGGACAGAACCCAGCAGGGTCCAGTAACAGAGAGAGATGAGGACAGTCCATCTGGACAGAACCCAGCAGGGTCCAGTAACAGAGAGAGATGAGGACAGTCCATCTGGACAGAACCCAGCAGGGTCCAGTAACAGAGAGAGATGAGGACAGTCCATCTGGACAGAACCCAGCAGGGTCCAGTAACAGAGAGAGATGAGGACAGTCCATCTGGACAGAACCCAGCAGGGTCCAGTAACAGAGAGAGATGAGGACAGTCCATCTGGACAGAACCCAGCAGGGTCCAGTAACAGAGAGCGATGAGGACAGTCCATCTGGACAGAGCCCAGCAGGGTCCAGTAACAGAGAGAGATGAGGACAGTCCATCTGGACAGAACCCAGCAGGGTCCAGTAACAGAGAGAGATGAGGACAGTCCATCTGGACAGAACCCAGCAGGGTCCAGTAACAGAGAGAGATGAGGACAGTCCATCTGGACAGAACCCAGCAGGGTCCAGTAACAGAGAGAGATGAGGACAGTCCATCTGGACAGAACCCAGCAGGGTCCAGTAACAGAGAGAGATGAGGACAGTCCATCTGGACAGAACCCAGCAGGGTCCAGTAACAGAGAGAGATGAGGACAGTCCATCTGGACAGAACCCAGCAGGGTCCAGTAACAGAGAGAGATGAGGACAGTCCATCTGGACAGAACCCAGCAGGGTCCAGTAACAGAGAGAGATGAGGACAGTCCATCTGGACAGAACCCAGCAGGGTCCAGTAACAGAGACAGATGAGGACAGTCCATCTGGACAGAACCCAGCAGGGTCCAGTAACAGAGAGAGATGAGGACAGTCCATCTGGACAGAACCCAGCAGGGTCCAGTAACAGAGAGAGATGAGGACAGTCCATCTGGACAGAACCCAGCAGGGTCCAGTAACAGAGAGAGGTGAGGACAGTCCATCTGGACAGAACCCAGCAGGGTCCAGTAATCATGTGTGTGTGTACTAACTGCAGCTGTTTAGTTGAGGTCTACTCTCCAGAGAGGACAGGGAGATCACATTTTACATTTACATTTTAGTCATTTAGCAGACGCTCTTATCCAGAGCGACTTACAGTTAGTGAGTGCATACATTAGATATATATCTATATATATATATATATTTATTTTTTCATACTGGCCCCCGTGGGAAACGAACCCACAACCCTGGCGTTGCAAACGCCATGCTCTACCAACATCCCTGCCGGCCATTCCCTACCCTACCCTGGACGACGCTGGGCCAATTGTGCGCCGCCCCATGGGTCTCCCGGTCACGGAGAGAGACAGTCAACAACAGGAGACACTAGAGAGACAGTCAACAACAGGAGACACTAGAGAGACAGTCAACAACAGGAGACACTAGAGAGACAGTCAACAACAGGAGACACTAGAGAGACAGTCAACAACAGGAGACACTAGAGAGACAGTCAACAACAGGAGACACTAGAGAGTCAGTCAACAACAGGAGACACTAGAGAGACAGTCAACAGGAGACACTAGAGAGTCAGTCAACAACAGGAGACACTAGAGAGACAGTCAACAACAGGAGACACTAGAGAGACAGTCAACAACAGGAGACACTAGAGAGACAGTCAACAACAGGAGACACTAGAGAGACAGTCAACAACAGGAGACACTAGAGAGACAGTCAACAACAGGAGACACTAGAGAGACAGTCAACAACAGGAGACACTAGAGAGACAGTCAACAACAGGAGACACTAGAGAGACAGTCAACAACAGGAGACACTAGAGAGACAGTCAACAACAGGAGACACTAGAGAGACAGTCAACAACAGGAGACACTAGAGAGACAGTCAACAACAGGAGACACTAGAGAGACAGTCAACAACAGGAGACACTAGAGAGACAGTTAACAACAGGAGACACTAGAGAGACAGTCAACAACAGGAGACACTAGAGAGACAGACAACAACAGGAGACACTAGAGACAGTCAACAACAGGAGACACTAGAGAGACAGACAACAGGAGACACTAGAGAGACAGACAACAACAGGAGACACTAGAGAGACAGTCAACAACAGGAGACACTAGAGACAGTCAACAACAGGAGACACTAGAGAGACAGACAACAGGAGACACTAGAGAGACAGTCAACAACAGGAGACACTAGAGAGACAGTCAACAACAGGAGACACTAGAGAGACAGTCAACAACAGGAGACACTAGAGAGACAGTCAACAACAGGAGACACTAGAGACAGTCAACAACAGGAGACACTAGAGAGACAGACAACAGGAGACACTAGAGAGACAGACAACAACAGGAGACACTAGAGAGACAGTCAACAACAGGAGACACTAGAGAGACAGTCAACAACAGGAGACACTAGAGAGACAGTCAACAACAGGAGACACTAGAGAGACAGTCAACAACAGGAGACACTAGAGACAGTCAACAACAGGAGACACTAGAGACAGTCAACAACAGGAGACACTAGAGACAGTCAACAACAGGAGACACTAGAGAGACAGTCAACAACAGGAGACACTAGAGAGACAGTCAACAACAGGAGACACTAGAGAGACAGTCAACAACAGGAGACACTAGAGAGACAGTCAACAACAGGAGACACTAGAGAGACAGTCAACAACAGGAGACACTAGAGAGACAGTCAACAACAGGAGACACTAGAGAGACAGTCAACAACAGGAGACACTAGAGAGACAGTCAACAACAGGAGACACTAGAGAGACAGTCAACAACAGGAGACACTAGAGAGACAGACAACAGGAGACACTAGAGAGACAGACAACAACAGGAGACACTAGAGAGACAGTCAACAACAGGAGACACTAGAGAGACAGTCAACAACAGGAGACACTAGAGAGACAGTTAACAACAGGAGACACTAGAGAGACAGTCAACAACAGGAGACACTAGAGAGACAGACAACAACAGGAGACACTAGAGAGACAGTCAACAACAGGAGACACTAGAGAGACAGTCAACAACAGGAGACACTAGAGAGACAGTCAACAACAGGAGACACTAGAGAGACAGTCAACAACAGGAGACACTAGAGAGACAGACAACAACAGGAGACACTAGAGAGACAGTCAACAACAGGAGACACTAGAGAGACAGTCAACAACAGGAGACACTAGAGAGACAGTCAACAACAGGAGACACTAGAGAGACAGTCAACAACAGGAGACACTAGAGAGACAGTCAACAACAGGAGACACTAGAGAGACAGTCAACAACAGGAGACACTAGAGAGAGTCAACAACAGGAGACACTAGAGAGACAGTCAACAACAGGAGACACTAGAGACAGTCAACAACAGGAGACACTAGAGAGACAGTCAACAACAGGAGACACTAGAGAGACAGTCAACAACAGGAGACACTAGAGAGACAGTGAACAACAGGAGACACTAGAGAGACAGTCAACAACAGGAGACACTAGAGAGACAGTCAACAACAGGAGACACTAGAGACAGTCAACAACAGGAGACACTAGAGAGACAGTCAACAACAGGAGACACTAGAGAGACAGTCAACAACAGGAGACACTAGAGAGACAGTCAACAACAGGAGACACTAGAGACAGTCAACAAAAGGATGTCAATACAAGGACATCAAGTGATGATTTTATAGGACCGATAGTTCAGATTGGCTAAGAAGCATTCAATGTCATGATATATTGGTTTGGCCTCGTATCTGTCAAAACAACTCCCTCTAACTGCCTGTCAAAACAACTCCCTCTAGCTGCCTGTCAAAACAACTCCCTCTAACTGCCTGTCAAAACAACTCCCTCTAACTGCCTGTCAAAACAACTCCCTCTAGCAGTCTGTCAAAACAACTCCCTCTAACTGCCTGTCAAAACAACTCCCTCTAGCTGTCTGTCAAAACAACTCCCTATAGCTGCCTGTCAAAACAACTCCCTCTAGCTGCCTGTCAAAACAACTCTCTCTAACTGCCTGTCAAAACAACTCCCTCTAGCTGTCTGTCAAAACAACTCCCTCTAGCTGTCTGTCAAAACAACTCCCTCTAGCTGTCTGTCAAAACAACTCCCTCTAGCTGCCTGTCAAAACAACTCCCTCTAGCTGCCTGTCAAAACAACTCCCTCTAGCTGCCTGTCAAAACAACTCCCTCTAGCTGTCTGTCAAAACAACTCCCTCTAGCTGTCTGTCAAAACAACTCTCTCTAGCTGCCTGTCAAAACAACTCCACTAGCTGCCTGTCAAAACAACTCCCTCTAGCTGTCTGTCAAAACAACTCCCTCTAGCTGCCTGTCAAAACAACTCTCTCTAACTGCCTGTCAAACAACTCCCTCTAACTGCCTGTCAAAACAACTCCCTCTAACTGCCTGTCAAAACAACTCCCTCTAGCTGCCTGTCAAAACAACTCCCTCTAACTGCCTGTCAAAACAACTCTCTCTAGCTGCCTGTCAAAACAACTCCCTCTAGCTGCCTGTCAAAACAACTCCCTCTAACTGCCTGTCAAAACAACTCTCTAGCAGTCTGTCAAAACAACTCCCTCTAGCTGCCTGTCAAAACAACTCCCTCTAGCTGCCTGTCAAAACAACTCCCTCTAGCTGCCTGTCAAAACAACTCCCTCTAGCTGTCTGTCAAAACAACTCCCTCTAGCTGCCTGTCAAAACAACTCCCTCTAGCTGCCTGTCAAAACAACTCCCTCTAGCTGCCTGTCAAAACAACTCCCTCTAGCTGTCTGTCAAAACAACTCCCTCTAGCAGTCTGTCAAAACAACTACCTCTAGCTGCCTGTCAAAACAACTCTCTCTAACTGCCTGTCAAAACAACTCTCTCTAGCAGTCTGTCAAAACAACTCCCTCTAACTGCCTGTCAAAACAACTCCCTCTAACTGCCTGTCAAAACAACTCCCTCTAGCAGTCTGTCAAAACAACTCCCTCTAGCTGCCTGTCAAAACAACTCCCTCTAGCTGCCTGTCAAAACAACTCCCTCTAGCTGCCTGTCAAAACAACTCTCTCTAACTGCCTGTCAAAACAACTCTCTCTAACTGCCTGTCAAACAACTCCCTCTAACTGCCTGTCAAAACAACTCCCTCTAACTGCCTGTCAAAACAACTCCCTCTAACTGCCTGTCAAAACAACTCCCTCTAACTGCCTGTCAAAACAACTCCCTCTAGCAGTCTGTCAAAACAACTACCTCTAGCTGCCTGTCAAAACAACTCCCTCTAACTGCCTGTCAAAACAACTCCCTCTAACTGCCTGTCAAAACAACTCCCTCTTACTGCCTGTCAAAACAAATCCCTCTAACTGCCTGTCAAAACAACTCCCTCTAGCTGCCTGTCAAAACAACACCCTCTAACTGCCTGTCAAAACAACTCCCTCTAACTGCCTGTCAAAACAACTCCCTCTAGCTGTCTGTCAAAACAACTCCCTCTAGCTGTCTGTCAAAACAACTCTCTAGCTGCCTGTCAAAACAACTCCCTCTAGCAGTCTGTCAAAACAACTCCCTCTAGCTGCCTGTCAAAACAACTCTCTCTAACTGCCTGTCAAAACAACTCTCTCTAACTGCCTGTCAAACAACTCCCTCTAACTGCCTGTCAAAACAACTCCCTCTAACTGCCTGTCAAAACAACTCCCTCTAGCTGCCTGTCAAAACAACTCTCTCTAACTGCCTGTCAAAACAACTCCCTCTAGCTGCCTGTCAAAACAACTCCCTCTAGCTGCCTGTCAAAACAACTCCCTCTAACTGCCTGTCAAAACAACTCCCTCTAACTGCCTGTCAAAACAACTCCCTCTAACTGCCTGTCAAAACAACTCCCTCTAACTGCCTGTCAAAACAACTCCCTCTAGCTGCCTGTCAAAACAACTCCCTCTAGCAGTCTGTCAAAACAACTCTCTAACTGCCTGTCAAAACAACTCCCTCTAACTGCCTGTCAAAACAACTCCCTCTAGCTGCCTGTCAAAACAACTCCCTCTAGCTGTCTGTCAAAACAACTCCCTCTAACTGCCTGTCAAAACAACTCCCTCTAGCTGTCTGTCAAAACAACTCCCTCTAGCTGCCTGTCAAAACAACTCTCTCTAGCTGCCTGTCAAAACAACTCCCTCTAGCAGTCTGTCAAAACAACTCTCTAACTGCCTGTCAAAACAACACCCTCTAGCTGCCTGTCAAAACAACTCCCTCTAGCTGTCTGTCAAAACAACTCCCTCTAGCTGCCTGTCAAAACAACTCTCTCTAACTGCCTGTCAAAACAACTCTCTCTAACTGCCTGTCAAACAACTCCCTCTAACTGCCTGTCAAAACAACTCCCTCTAACTGCCTGTCAAAACAACTCCCTCTAGCTGCCTGTCAAAACAACTCCCTCTAGCTGCCTGTCAAAACAACTCCCTCTAACTGCCTGTCAAAACAACTCCCTCTAACTGCCTGTCAAAACAACTCCCTCTAACTGCCTGTCAAAACAACTCCCTCTAACTGCCTGTCAAAACAACTCCCTCTAGCTGCCTGTCAAAACAACTCCCTCTAGCAGTCTGTCAAAACAACTCCCTCTAGCTGCCTGTCAAAACAACTCTCTCTAACTGCCTGTCAAAACAACTCTCTCTAACTGCCTGTCAGACAACTCCCTCTAACTGCCTGTCAAAACAACTCCCTCTAACTGCCTGTCAAAACAACTCCCTCTAACTGCCTGTCAAAACAACTCTCTCTAACTGCCTGTCAAAACAACTCCCTCTAGCAGTCTGTCAAAACAACTCCCTCTAACTGCCTGTCAAAACAACTCCCTCTAACTGCCTGTCAAAACAACTCCCTCTAACTGCCTGTCAAAACAACTCCCTCTAACTGCCTGTCAAAACAACTCCCTCTAACTGCCTGTCAAAACAACTCCCTCTAGCTGCCTGTCAAAACAACTCCCTCTAACTGCCTGTCAAAACAACTCCCTCTAACTGCCTGTCAAAACAACTCCCACTAGCTGTCTGTCAAAACAACTCCCTCTAGCTGCCTGTCAAAACAACTCTCTCTAGCTGCCTGTCAAAACAACTCCCTCTAGCAGTCTGTCAAAACAACTCTCTAACTGCCTGTCAAAACAACTCCCTCTAGCTGCCTGTCAAAACAACTCCCTCTAGCTGCCTGTCAAAACAACTCTCTCTAACTGCCTGTCAAAACAACTCCCTCTAGCAGTCTGTCAAAACAACTCCCTCTAGCTGCCTGTCAAAACAACTCTCTCTAACTGCCTGTCAAAACAACTCTCTCTAACTGCCTGTCAAAACAACTCTCTCTAGCAGTCTGTCAAAACAACTCCCTCTAACTGCCTGTCAAAACAACTCCCTCTAGCTGCCTGTCAAAACAACTCCCTCTAGCTGCCTGTCAAAACAACTCCCTCTAGCTGCCTGTCAAAACAACTCCCTCTAGCTGTCTGTCAAAACAACTCCCTCTAGCTGTCTGTCAAAACAACTCTCTCTAGCTGCCTGTCAAAACAACTCCACTAGCTGCCTGTCAAAACAACTCCCTCTAGCTGTCTGTCAAAACAACTCCCTCTAGCTGCCTGTCAAAACAACTCTCTCTAACTGCCTGTCAAACAACTCCCTCTAACTGCCTGTCAAAACAACTCCCTCTAACTGCCTGTCAAAACAACTCCCTCTAGCTGCCTGTCAAAACAACTCCCTCTAACTGCCTGTCAAAACAACTCTCTCTAGCTGCCTGTCAAAACAACTCCCTCTAGCTGCCTGTCAAAACAACTCCCTCTAACTGCCTGTCAAAACAACTCTCTCTAGCAGTCTGTCAAAACAACTCCCTCTAGCTGCCTGTCAAAACAACTCCCTCTAGCTGCCTGTCAAAACAACTCCCTCTAGCTGCCTGTCAAAACAACTCCCTCTAGCTGTCTGTCAAAACAACTCTCTCTAGCTGCCTGTCAAAACAACTCCCTCTAGCTGCCTGTCAAAACAACTCCCTCTAGCTGTCTGTCAAAACAACTCCCTCTAGCTGCCTGTCAAAACAACTCCCTCTAACTGCCTGTCAAAACAACTCCCTCTAGCTGCCTGTCAAAACAACTCCCTCTAACTGCCTGTCAAAACAACTCCCTCTAACTGCCTGTCAAAACAACTCCCTCTAGCTGTCTGTCAAAACAACTCCCTCTAGCTGTCTGTCAAAACAACTCTCTAGCTGCCTGTCAAAACAACTCCCTCTAGCAGTCTGTCAAAACAACTCCCTCTAGCTGCCTGTCAAAACAACTCTCTCTAACTGCCTGTCAAAACAACTCTCTCTAACTGCCTGTCAAACAACTCCCTCTAACTGCCTGTCAAAACAACTCCCTCTAACTGCCTGTCAAAACAACTCCCTCTAGCTGCCTGTCAAAACAACTCTCTCTAACTGCCTGTCAAAACAACTCCCTCTAGCTGCCTGTCAAAACAACTCCCTCTAGCTGCCTGTCAAAACAACTCCCTCTAACTGCCTGTCAAAACAACTCCCTCTAACTGCCTGTCAAAACAACTCCCTCTAACTGCCTGTCAAAACAACTCTCTCTAACTGCCTGTCAAAACAACTCCCTCTAGCAGTCTGTCAAAACAACTCCCTCTAACTGCCTGTCAAAACAACTCCCTCTAACTGCCTGTCAAAACAACTCCCTCTAACTGCCTGTCAAAACAACTCCCTCTAACTGCCTGTCAAAACAACTCCCTCTAACTGCCTGTCAAAACAACTCCCTCTAGCTGCCTGTCAAAACAACTCCCTCTAACTGCCTGTCAAAACAACTCCCTCTAACTGCCTGTCAAAACAACTCCCTCTAGCTGTCTGTCAAAACAACTCCCTCTAGCTGCCTGTCAAAACAACTCTCTCTAGCTGCCTGTCAAAACAACTCCCTCTAGCAGTCTGTCAAAACAACTCTCTAACTGCCTGTCAAAACAACTCCCTCTAGCTGCCTGTCAAAACAACTCCCTCTAGCTGCCTGTCAAAACAACTCTCTCTAACTGCCTGTCAAAACAACTCCCTCTAGCAGTCTGTCAAAACAACTCCCTCTAGCTGCCTGTCAAAACAACTCTCTCTAACTGCCTGTCAAAACAACTCTCTCTAGCAGTCTGTCAAAACAACTCCCTCTAACTGCCTGTCAAAACAACTCCCTCTAACTGCCTGTCAAAACAACTCCCTCTAGCAGTCTGTCAAAACAACTCCCTCTAGCTGCCTGTCAAAACAACTCCCTCTAGCTGCCTGTCAAAACAACTCTCTCTAACTGCCTGTCAAAACAACTCTCTCTAACTGCCTGTCAAACAACTCCCTCTAACTGCCTGTCAAAACAACTCCCTCTAACTGCCTGTCAAAACAACTCCCTCTAACTGCCTGTCAAAACAACTCTCTCTAACTGCCTGTCAAAACAACTCCCTCTAGCAGTCTGTCAAAACAACTACCTCTAGCTGCCTGTCAAAACAACTCCCTCTAACTGCCTGTCAAAACAACTCCCTCTAACTGCCTGTCAAAACAACTCCCTCTTACTGCCTGTCAAAACAACTCCCTCTAGCTGCCTGTCAAAACAACTCCCTCTAACTGCCTGTCAAAACAACTCCCTCTAACTGCCTGTCAAAACAACTCCCTCTAGCTGTCTGTCAAAACAACTCCCTCTAGCTGTCTGTCAAAACAACTCTCTAGCTGCCTGTCAAAACAACTCCCTCTAGCAGTCTGTCAAAACAACTCCCTCTAGCTGCCTGTCAAAACAACTCTCTCTAACTGCCTGTCAAAACAACTCTCTCTAACTGCCTGTCAAACAACTCCCTCTAACTGCCTGTCAAAACAACTCCCTCTAACTGCCTGTCAAAACAACTCCCTCTAGCTGCCTGTCAAAACAACTCTCTCTAACTGCCTGTCAAAACAACTCCCTCTAGCTGCCTGTCAAAACAACTCCCTCTAGCTGCCTGTCAAAACAACTCCCTCTAACTGCCTGTCAAAACAACTCCCTCTAACTGCCTGTCAAAACAACTCTCTCTAGCAGTCTGTCAAAACAACTCCCTCTAACTGCCTGTCAAAACAACTCCCTCTAACTGCCTGTCAAAACAACTCCCTCTAGCAGTCTGTCAAAACAACTCCCTCTAGCTGCCTGTCAAAACAACTCCCTCTAGCTGCCTGTCAAAACAACTCTCTCTAACTGCCTGTCAAAACAACTCTCTCTAACTGCCTGTCAAACAACTCCCTCTAACTGCCTGTCAAAACAACTCCCTCTAACTGCCTGTCAAAACAACTCCCTCTAACTGCCTGTCAAAACAACTCTCTCTAACTGCCTGTCAAAACAACTCCCTCTAGCAGTCTGTCAAAACAACTCCCTCTAGCTGCCTGTCAAAACAACTCTCTCTAACTGCCTGTCAAAACAACTCTCTCTAACTGCCTGTCAAACAACTCCCTCTAACTGCCTGTCAAAACAACTCCCTCTAACTGCCTGTCAAAACAACTCCCTCTAGCTGCCTGTCAAAACAACTCTCTCTAACTGCCTGTCAAAACAACTCCCTCTAACTGCCTGTCAAAACAACTCCCTCTTACTGCCTGTCAAAACAACTCCCTCTAGCTGCCTGTCAAAACAACTCCCTCTAACTGCCTGTCAAAACAACTCCCTCTAACTGCCTGTCAAAACAACTCCCTCTAGCTGTCTGTCAAAACAACTCCCTCTAGCTGTCTGTCAAAACAACTCTCTAGCTGCCTGTCAAAACAACTCCCTCTAGCAGTCTGTCAAAACAACTCCCTCTAGCTGCCTGTCAAAACAACTCTCTCTAACTGCCTGTCAAAACAACTCTCTCTAACTGCCTGTCAAACAACTCCCTCTAACTGCCTGTCAAAACAACTCCCTCTAACTGCCTGTCAAAACAACTCCCTCTAGCTGCCTGTCAAAACAACTCTCTCTAACTGCCTGTCAAAACAACTCCCTCTAGCTGCCTGTCAAAACAACTCCCTCTAGCTGCCTGTCAAAACAACTCCCTCTAACTGCCTGTCAAAACAACTCCCTCTAACTGCCTGTCAAAACAACTCCCTCTAACTGCCTGTCAAAACAACTCCCTCTAACTGCCTGTCAAAACAACTCCCTCTAGCTGCCTGTCAAAACAACTCCCTCTAGCAGTCTGTCAAAACAACTCTCTAACTGCCTGTCAAAACAACACCCTCTAACTGCCTGTCAAAACAACTCCCTCTAGCTGCCTGTCAAAACAACTCCCTCTAGCTGTCTGTCAAAACAACTCCCTCTAACTGCCTGTCAAAACAACTCCCTCTAGCTGTCTGTCAAAACAACTCCCTCTAGCTGCCTGTCAAAACAACTCTCTCTAGCTGCCTGTCAAAACAACTCCCTCTAGCAGTCTGTCAAAACAACTCTCTAACTGCCTGTCAAAACAACACCCTCTAGCTGCCTGTCAAAACAACTCCCTCTAGCTGTCTGTCAAAACAACTCCCTCTAGCTGCCTGTCAAAACAACTCTCTCTAACTGCCTGTCAAAACAACTCTCTCTAACTGCCTGTCAAACAACTCCCTCTAACTGCCTGTCAAAACAACTCCCTCTAACTGCCTGTCAAAACAACTCCCTCTAGCTGCCTGTCAAAACAACTCCCTCTAGCTGCCTGTCAAAACAACTCCCTCTAACTGCCTGTCAAAACAACTCCCTCTAACTGCCTGTCAAAACAACTCCCTCTAACTGCCTGTCAAAACAACTCCCTCTAACTGCCTGTCAAAACAACTCCCTCTAGCTGCCTGTCAAAACAACTCCCTCTAGCAGTCTGTCAAAACAACTCCCTCTAGCTGCCTGTCAAAACAACTCTCTCTAACTGCCTGTCAAAACAACTCTCTCTAACTGCCTGTCAGACAACTCCCTCTAACTGCCTGTCAAAACAACTCCCTCTAACTGCCTGTCAAAACAACTCCCTCTAACTGCCTGTCAAAACAACTCTCTCTAACTGCCTGTCAAAACAACTCCCTCTAGCAGTCTGTCAAAACAACTCCCTCTAACTGCCTGTCAAAACAACTCCCTCTAACTGCCTGTCAAAACAACTCCCTCTAACTGCCTGTCAAAACAACTCCCTCTAACTGCCTGTCAAAACAACTCCCTCTAACTGCCTGTCAAAACAACTCCCTCTAGCTGCCTGTCAAAACAACTCCCTCTAACTGCCTGTCAAAACAACTCCCTCTAACTGCCTGTCAAAACAACTCCCTCTAGCTGTCTGTCAAAACAACTCCCTCTAGCTGCCTGTCAAAACAACTCTCTCTAGCTGCCTGTCAAAACAACTCCCTCTAGCAGTCTGTCAAAACAACTCTCTAACTGCCTGTCAAAACAACTCCCTCTAGCTGCCTGTCAAAACAACTCCCTCTAGCTGCCTGTCAAAACAACTCTCTCTAACTGCCTGTCAAAACATCTCTCTCTAACTGCCTGTCAAACAACTCCCTCTAACTGCCTGTCAAAACAACTCCCTCTAACTGCCTGTCAAAACAACTCCCTCTAGCTGCCTGTCAAAACAACTCTCTCTAACTGCCTGTCAAAACAACTCTCTCTAACTGCCTGTCAAACAACTCCCTCTAACTGCCTGTCAAAACAACTCCCTCTAACTGCCTGTCAGAACAACTCTCTCTAACTGCCTGTCAAAACAACTCCCTCTAGCAGTCTGTCAAAACAACTCCCTCTAACTGCCTGTCAAAACAACTCCCTCTAACTGCCTGTCAAAACAACTCCCTCTAACTGCCTGTCAAAACAACTCCCTCTAACTGCCTGTCAAAACAACTCCCTCTAGCTGCCTGTCAAAACAACTCCCTCTAGCAGTCTGTCAAAACAACTCTCTCTAACTGCCTGTCAAAACAACTCCCTCTAACTGCCTGTCAAAACAACTCCCTCTAACTGCCTGTCAAAACAACTCCCTCTAACTGCCTGTCAAAACAACTCCCTCTAACTGCCTGTCAAAACAACTCCCTCTAGCTGCCTGTCAAAACAACTCCCTCTAGCAGTCTGTCAAAACAACTCCATCTAGCTGTCTGTCAAAACAACTCTCTCTAGCTGCCTGTCAAAACAACTCCCTCTAGCTGCTGTCAAAACAACTCCCTCTAGCTGCCTGTCAAAACAACTCTCTCTAACTGCCTGTCAAAACATCTCTCTCTAACTGCCTGTCAAACAACTCCCTCTAACTGCCTGTCAAAACAACTCCCTCTAACTGCCTGTCAAAACAACTCCCTCTAGCTGCCTGTCAAAACAACTCTCTCTAACTGCCTGTCAAAACAACTCTCTCTAACTGCCTGTCAAACAACTCCCTCTAACTGCCTGTCAAAACAACTCCCTCTAACTGCCTGTCAAAACAACTCCCTCTAACTGCCTGTCAAAACAACTCTCTCTAACTGCCTGTCAAAACAACTCCCTCTAGCAGTCTGTCAAAACAACTCCCTCTAGCTGCCTGTCAAAACAACTCCCTCTAGCTGCCTGTCAAAACAACTCCCTCTAACTGCCTGTCAAAACAACTCCCTCTAACTGCCTGTCAAAACAACTCCCTCTAACAGCCTGTCAAAACAACTCCCTCTAACTGCCTGTCAAAACAACTCCCTCTAACTGCCTGTCAAAACAACTCCCTCTAGCTGCCTGTCAAAACAACTCCCTCTAGCAGTCTGTCAAAACAACTCTCTCTAACTGCCTGTCAAAACAACTCTCTCTAACTGCCTGTCAAACAACTCCCTCTAACTGCCTGTCAAAACAACTCCCTCTAACTGCCTGTCAAAACAACTCCCTCTAACTGCCTGTCAAAACAACTCTCTCTAACTGCCTGTCAAAACAACTCCCTCTAGCAGTCTGTCAAAACAACTCCCTCTAGCTGCCTGTCAAAACAACTCCCTCTAACTGCCTGTCAAAACAACTCCCTCTAACTGCCTGTCAAAACAACTCCCTCTAACTGCCTGTCAAAACAACTCCCTCTAGCTGCCTGTCAAAACAACTCCCTCTAGCAGTCTGTCAAAACAACTCTCTCTAACTGCCTGTCAAAACAACTCCCTCTAACTGCCTGTCAAAACAACTCCCTCTAACTGCCTGTCAAAACAACTCCCTCTAACTGCCTGTCAAAACAACTCCCTCTAACTGCCTGTCAAAACAACTCCCTCTAGCTGCCTGTCAAAACAACTCCCTCTAGCAGTCTGTCAAAACAACTCCATCTAGCTGTCTGTCAAAACAACTCTCTCTAGCTGCCTGTCAAAACAACTCCCTCTAGCTGCTGTCAAAACAACTCCCTCTAGCTGCCTGTCAAAACAACTCTCTCTAACTGCCTGTCAAAACATCTCTCTCTAACTGCCTGTCAAACAACTCCCTCTAACTGCCTGTCAAAACAACTCCCTCTAACTGCCTGTCAAAACAACTCCCTCTAGCTGCCTGTCAAAACAACTCTCTCTAACTGCCTGTCAAAACAACTCTCTCTAACTGCCTGTCAAACAACTCCCTCTAACTGCCTGTCAAAACAACTCCCTCTAACTGCCTGTCAAAACAACTCCCTCTAACTGCCTGTCAAAACAACTCTCTCTAACTGCCTGTCAAAACAACTCCCTCTAGCAGTCTGTCAAAACAACTCCCTCTAGCTGCCTGTCAAAACAACTCCCTCTAACTGCCTGTCAAAACAACTCCCTCTAACTGCCTGTCAAAACAACTCCCTCTAACAGCCTGTCAAAACAACTCCCTCTAACTGCCTGTCAAAACAACTCCCTCTAACTGCCTGTCAAAACAACTCCCTCTAGCTGCCTGTCAAAACAACTCCCTCTAGCAGTCTGTCAAAACAACTCTCTCTAACTGCCTGTCAAAACAACTCTCTCTAACTGCCTGTCAAACAACTCCCTCTAACTGCCTGTCAAAACAACTCCCTCTAACTGCCTGTCAAAACAACTCCCTCTAACTGCCTGTCAAAACAACTCTCTCTAACTGCCTGTCAAAACAACTCCCTCTAGCAGTCTGTCAAAACAACTCCCTCTAGCTGCCTGTCAAAACAACTCCCTCTAACTGCCTGTCAAAACAACTCCCTCTAACTGCCTGTCAAAACAACTCCCTCTAACTGCCTGTCAAAACAACTCCCTCTAACTGCCTGTCAAAACAACTCCCTCTAACTGCCTGTCAAAACAACTCCCTCTAGCTGCCTGTCAAAACAACTCCCTCTAGCAGTCTGTCAAAACAACTCTCTCTAACTGCCTGTCAAAACAACTCCCTCTAACTGCCTGTCAAAACAACTCCCTCTAACTGCCTGTCAAAACAACTCCCTCTAGCTGCCTGTCAAAACAACTCCCTCTAGCAGTCTGTCAAAACAACTCCATCTAGCTGTCTGTCAAAACAACTCTCTCTAGCTGCCTGTCAAAACAACTCCCTCTAGCTGCCTGTCAAAACAACTCCATCTAGCCAGCCATAACAATATCCATCTTATATGATGACCTCTCAGAGATTGTCAATGTATTTGATTCCCAACTGTCCTCTATATGGTTATGGGATGGTTAAGGGTTAGGGGTCATAGGTTAAAAGTCAGTGCTTACACGTTAAGCCCCCGTCCACTCCTTCACGAACCAGGAATAGACTGAAGTAAGCAGCCAGGTCGTCTGGAAGGTCCAGCTTCGACGCAACAGCCTGCAAATCAGAAGACAGACAAAGATCATCTTTGGTTATATTTTTCTGTGTTTGAATGAATCCACAACTCCTATTTCCTCTAACTCATATAAAACATATTGTCGTTTTTAAATAAATTGTATCCACTGACAGTTATACAGCCTTGAACCTATTGAAATATCCCAGAGAGAGGTCTATGGTCACATACAGCTTACCTCGAGGACGTCCTCTGTCTGGTCGGAGGTCAGGATGTTGACCGTGACCTTCTGGCCGTTAGACAGGTAGATCTCCAGAGGTACCTCTTCTGTTGGAATCTGCTGGGTCTCCTATAGGACAATGACAGGTTTACTGCTGGGTCTCCTATAGGACAATGACAGGTTTACTGCTGGGTCTCCTATAGGACAATGACAGGTTTACTGCTGGGTCTCCTATAGGACAATGACAGGTTTACTGCTGGGTCTCCTATTGAACAATGACAGGTTTACTGCTGGGTCTCCTATAGGACAATGACAGGTTTACTGCTGGGTCTCCTATAGGGCAATGACAGGTTTACTGCTGGGTCTCCTATTGGACAATGACAGGTTTACTGCTGGGTCTCCTATAGGGCAATGACAGGTTTACTGCTGGGTCTCCTATAGGGCAATGACAGGTTTACTGCTGGGTCTCCTATAGGGCAATGACAGGTTTACTGCTGGGTCTCCTATAGGGCAATGACAGGTTTACTGCTGGGTCTCCTATAGGACAATGACAGGTTTACTGCTGGGTCTCCTATAGGGCAATGACAGGTCTATTATAATCAGGTTATAGAGGTTACATAGGAGCATAGGGATTATAAGAGAAAGGCATATCTACAGAGATCTTCTTCTGT
Organism: Coregonus lavaretus; assembly: GCF_964263955.1. Lineage (NCBI taxonomy): Eukaryota > Metazoa > Chordata > Actinopteri > Salmoniformes > Salmonidae > Coregonus > Coregonus lavaretus. The sequence continues at coordinate 189,869 of NC_140020.1, read as the reverse complement.
TGGGATCTGCGGAGTCTCTTGCAACAGACAGAATGAGTTTATATGACAGACAGTGTCCGAACTAGATCCAAACGTTATATTCCGTTTCTTCTACCAGCTGTGCAGCGTGGGCTGTGTACTGTAGATACTGTAGCCTGCACAACTGCGTGGGGGAAACAGCACGACTGGATAATATGGATTTAACGTTGGGGGTAAAGGTCGGAATGACAAAATGTAATGTGTCCAACATCTAAAAGACCTACATCACTACACTGAGAGTGTGTCCGTTTCTAAAAGGATGTATTTGGGAGGTTTTGAATCTTTTGTTCATCTCTCTTGCGTGCCCCGATACCGCGTGCCCTGATACTGTTTCTAAAAAAAAAGCCAAATTACATTTAAAAAAGTGTTTGGACCCTTCTATAACATGTCATTTACATCAAAAATAGAGATTTACTGCAGAAATAGGACAATTATCCTTTAAAGATATAGTTGAACAATTACAGTGCATTCAGAAAGTCTTCATACCCCTTCACTTATTCCACATTTTGATGTAGTACAGCCTGAATTCAAAATGGATTAGAAATACCCAACAATGACAAAGTGAAAACATGTTTTTAGAAATGTTAGCAAACTGTAGATGTTGCCTTGTGTTTTAGGTTATTGTCCAGCTGAAAGGTGAATTCGTCTCACAGTGTCTGGTGGAAAGCAGACTGAACCAGGTTTTCCTTTAGGATTTTGCCTGAGCTTAGCTCCATTCCATTTATTTTTTATCCTGAAAAAAACTCCCCAGTCCTTAATGATTACAAGCATACCCATAACATGATGCAACAACCACTATACTTTTACATTTTTTGCAGTATTACTTTAGTGCCTTGTTGCAAACAGGATGCATGTTTTGGAATATTTAGATTCTGTACAAGCTTCCTTTTCACTCTGTCAATTAAGTTAGTATTGTGGAGTAACTACAATGTTGTTGATCCATCCTCAGTTTTATCCTATCACAGCCATTAAACTCTGTAACTGTTTTAAAGTCACCATTGGCCTCATGGTGAGATCCCTAAGCAGTTTCCTTCCTCTCCGGCAACTGAGTTAGGAAGGATGCCTGTTCTGTATCTTTGTAGTGACTGGGTGTATTGATACACCATCCAAATTGTAATTAATAACTTCACCATGCCCAAAGAGATATGTAATGTCTTCTTCTCTTATTTTTACCCATCTACCAATAGGTGCCCTTCTTTGCGAGGCATTGGAAAACCTCTCTGGTCTTTGTGGTTGAATCTGTGTTTGAAATTCACTGCTCGACCGAGGGACCTCCTCCCTCCTCCCCTCAGATAATTGTATGTGTGGGGTACAGAGATGAGGTAGTCATTTATAAATCATGTTAAACACTATTATTGCACACAGAGTGAGTCCATGCAACTTATTATGTGAGTTGTTAAACACATTTTTACTCCTGAACTTATTTAGGCTTGCCATAACAAAAGGTTGGAATACTTATTGATTCAAGACAGCTTTTCAAGGTAGGAGTAGGAGGAGGGAAGGAGTGAGGGAGGAGGAGAGGAGGGAGTGGGGGGAGGAAGGAGGGGAAGAGATGAGGAAAGGTGGGGGATAGAGAACAGACACAGGGTACTCAGCAGAAGGAGGGAGGGAGTGGAGGAAGGAGAGAGAGAGAGTATCCTCACAAGAGGAGGCCAATTGAGATATCGCGTGTGACTAACACATTTCAGTTATCGCGTGTGACCACAGACTATTCATTATATTGACCCACCATATACTCAAGTGGCCGCTCTAACAATAAATAAATACAATCTTCAAAAACTGAAGGCAGTTAGCCTGGGTACCAGTCTCTTTAGCTAATCCACTCCCTGTACTCCATGTCATGTGCCAAAGAGACTGGACTTTCTGCCATCTTCAAATATGAACATTCTATCATTAAATGAGCTGGAGGAAACATTCTATCATTTAATGAGCTTGAGGAGAACAGAGGAATTGATCCTGATTCAAATCACCCTCACAAGCTATCCTCCAATCACAACGATTATGCAAATATTGGAACTTTCTTCTCCACAGAACACGTTGGTATCCGGTTGCTAGCTCACGTCTAGATTCTCAAACTAAATACATGAATGCAATTCCAACCACAAAACGTCTTAGTTTCGACTTGCCTAGCTAACAACTTGCCTAGCCAACAGCTAAATGTTTGTTTTTGACTTTGTAATAAATTCTAATTCTATTTGAGGCTCCACATTTTTTCATGGAAAATAATAATGTTATTTCCAACAATGAGCAACTCCGCCGTAAATCCAGAGCATATAGAGCTCGCCAGCTTGTAATCCTAAAATCCAGAAAATGAGCTACCTCTGGTTCGTTCAGCCATTCCTAAGGGGGGAAATTATTGGGGAAAGAATAGGGTTTTGGGATAAACGCCGAAAATAAGGTCTGAGGTTAACACAGGCTTAGGAGATCTCATACATTTTGGTCTATGAGATAATAGCAGTCAGTTAACATGACTTTTATGAATTATTTGAATTCCATAAATGCTTCAAAATTCACAAAAAGTGACATTAGCTGAAGATGAACTCAGAACAAAATGTATAAGATCTCCTAAGCCTGCCACAGACCTCATTTTCATTCCAAAAACTCAATTCATTTCCCCATAGGCTTTGTCCAAAAACCATGGCGGACCACAAAAAGATGCCTTTACTATTGCTTTCTATTGAACATTGAAATTGCCGAAAGGCCAATCTCTTTGGCAATGACAAGGAATGGCAAGGAATGGAATGTTAGCTAAAGAGACTTCTACTCAGACTAGAACAGTGGTTCTCAACTGGTTTTGCCTCAGGACCCAAATTGTACCAGGTTGTCTCAGTCGCGATCCAATATTCGCATTGCGATTTTTTTGTTGTTGTTGTCAAAATGCAATCTGAAAAAATATTGTTCATGCTATATTGATATTTAATGTACAAATGATATCACAAGGGAACAACATTCCCAAGTTTTTCCATTGTCAATAATTGTACGAAAACGCCTGGCTTGGTGAGCGAAAAAATATTTTCAAAAAACGCCACCTGCTGGAGAAGACAGATTTTGGTCCCAGTCATCCCTCTGGCTTTGCCTCTTCCTCTCTGGTGTGACTCACACATTTCAGTTAATTACTATTGCTCCCGCCTTCGGCCAATCAGTGTAATTCTTTAAATGCCGGATCTCTATAGCAAGACGCATTATTCACCCAAGTTTCGTCAAAATCGGGCCAGTGCTGTCTGAGATATCGCGTGTGACTAACGGACAGAGACCGATCCACAGTCCCCTACCCGATTCCATCGTAGGGGACAAAAAGAGAGACGCGGGACACGACTGTTCAGCGATGGATCTGATAACAGTAGATTAGGTTAGTAGATTTACAGCGTCCGGCCTAGCAACACAGCCAGGTGAGTGATGGCTCTCAGTTTCCTGTTCACACTACCAACCAATAGGAAAACTAGCATGCACTGAGCAGTTAGCATTGATTTATTAATTAATTAATTAATATGCCATTTAGCAGACGCTTTTATCCAAAGCGACTTGCAGTCATGCGTGCATACATTTATATATATATTTTTTTGTGTATGGGTGGTCCCGGAGATCGAACCCACTACCTTGGCGTTACAAGCGCCGTGCTCTACCAGCTGAGCTACAGAGGACCATACCATGAATATTCATTTCATTCAATCATTTTGATGTTTCATCTATGCTAAAAAGCATCGGAGGAAGCAGTGTGCTAGAAAGGGACCGCAGTGAGCAAAATGGACAAGCTCTGGGCAAACTCCCATGCACACACACACTCCCAAAAAATGGTATAATTGTTCTGTAGCTAGTATGTCTTCCACCCTGGCTGTATAATTGAATAGATATACTAAGGTAGAGAAATTTAAAATAAAACGTATTAAAAGTGAGAAATAGAAACTTGAACCTACAATTTTAAAAACTTTTCGAATATAAATCAAAAGAAGGAAGCGTCGTGTACATTAATATGGCAGGACACACAGAGGCGGAACGAGTGCTGAAAGTACTGAAGTCCACCCTTGAAACAAAAGATGGAAAAGAGTGGAAACGAGGGGGAGAAATTATACAAGAAATGGATAAAAGACGGTAGTATTAATTCACCCGATGGACTCCCAGTTGAAGGGGAGCCCGGCAGAATATTGTAAACGCTAAAACGAAAAACAGACAAAACCTGTTCCGACTGGACACAGGAGGGAGAACCGCGAGGGGAGGGGCTAGAGACAGCGAGAGTATGGCTTTTGGAGAGTCAGGAAAGACTAAGAAGTGATTTGTGTCGATTAAGAATTGGCTAAAAACACCACGAAGTGATTATTTGAGAGGTACCTGTAAATTTCTAACGATATATACGTATGAACTCGCTCGCCCGAACGTAGACGTACGTAATGGGTGAGAAAGTAGAGAATATGAGTTTAAGGTTGTACCGTTGTTTGATCATGTGATAAGGTTTAATGGGTAATCGGACCATAACTAATGTGGGTATAGAAGTAATGTATAAATAGTGGAGAGCCAATAGAGGGTTCCATTGAACTATTATGTTGTGTTGGGCATTTGAATGGCATGAGGTGAAATCTGTGTATATGAGTGAATTCGACGGCTGGTATGGGTGGTGACCGGATGCTACGGAGTATTTGGTTTGTTGATGTTGAATGGAAGATTTGTAGCGTGGTTTGGGGTTAAATAGAAAGACTCACTTATTCAATAGGGAATGGGTGAAGGGAGAGAGAGTTTTTGTGTTGCTGAATGAGGTGAGAGCTAGTGCAGTTTTCATTTGGTGACGTCACTTGCTCTATGAACTGGAAGTATTTACTTTGAAAGCATCGCGGAATGTGTGGGGTGACTGGCAATGTATGTAGAGGGTCCCGGGTTTAAACACAGGTGGGGACAGTGGGTCAAGCTTTCGCATTGGGGCTATAGACCTAGATTACTACGTGGATTGAGAAATGTGAAAGGTTGAATTAGATAGCTTAAGTAGAAGTATTCTAGAAAGATATACTAAAGATATACTCCTGAGTGGCGCAGTGGTCTAAGGCACTGCATCGCAGTGCTAACTGTGCCACTAGAGATCCTGGTTCGAATCCAGGCTCTGTCGCAGCCGGCCGCGACCGGGAGACTCATGGGCAGGACACAATTGGCCCAGCGTCGTCCAGGGTAGGGGAGGGAATGGCCGGCAGGGATGTAGCTCAGTTGATAGAGCATGGCGTTTGCAACGCCAGGGGTGTGGGTTCGTTTCCCACGGGGGGCCAGTAAAAAATAAATAAAAAATTCACAAACTGTAAGTCGCTCTGGATAAGAGCGTCTGCTAAATGACTAAAATGTAAAAAAAATGTAAATGTAAGATCTATGAAAATATGTTACAAGGTCCCCGCGCCTTCCCAGTTGTGTAGGAAGGAGCAAGGGGAGGAGTGAGAGATAGTTTAAATGATAGGAATATCATTAAATGTATGCTTATCAACTGAAATGGCGATAGAGCTGTGAAAATTGAGTTGAGGACAAAGGAGAATAATTTATGGCTCTGGTTAGCGGGAGAAAAAAAAATATATAGAGACAGTCCAGCGAGTTAGATTGAGCTGTAAGATTTCAAGTAGAGGTCTAAATACTTGACTGAAAGGCAGTGCTTTGATGAATTCTAATTGTTATTACTTTATTCGATAGGTTGCTTAACACCAGTGGTGTATGCAAATAGTTGGTGAATTCTAGAACGATAATTTATTTTCGTTACGGGGACCAGGGGATGCAAGTAGCTTTGGCTATTATGCTGAGGGAATAGCATCAACCTATAGTGGGTTCTAGATTTGTTGAATAAACAAACTTATATTTTAAACTAAAGTAATGCAATAGGCTACAATTATAACATTATCAGAAAAAGGCACAATTTAATGTGAAATAGTTATTACAATTATTATGAATAGTTATTACAGTTATTATCATTGATCCAGTAATGATAGAAGGATAGTAGAGGAAAGGCAAGGGATTCAATCTCATTTAGGGAAAGAAGCAGAGTATGAAGATATATTAGGGAGAAAATACCATTAAATGATGGATATAAAACGTTTTGCTGAAAAACACAACAGGAATAATTTACCTTACACCCTAATATAGACATTAGACCACACCAGAAGTAGAGATGGCAGGATCACCAGTAGCAATCATGAAGAGAAGGTTCCCAGAAAATAGTGAAGATATTGGTAATCTCTCTAACAAATGAGAAAAAGGACAAGAAAGATAGTAACTAAATGGCAAAAAGGAGGGAATATTTGATGTAACCGTGATTGTATTGGCTAAAAAATGAAATATTACATTTACGGGGGGACAGGAACAATAGAAGGGGAGACAGATTTTCCTAGGGGGTTGATCAAATAATTGATAATGGATCATTTGAGATGAGATCACATGTAGCAGATTTAGGTTAATCAATTAAATAATCATTGTATACTCGAGGAATTTTGAGTGGTTTTATGGATTAGTTATGAGGAATTAGATTGATACAAACAATTATTGATGGGTTAGGACTGGGGATATCTGTATCATGTTTTGTGTGCACTACCATCTTTAGATTACTGATGGTAATTGAAGGTTAACAAAATGTATAACCAGGAGAAAGAGATTAGTCTATCTCATTGGAATGTTAACCAGGGCTAGGGGGAGCAGTAGTGAAGTTGGGCAGTATTTAGGCAGTGAGCTACCAAATCAAGTGGGGCCTGGCTATTTGTGGTTGTCGTTTTTCAAATTGGGTTTTTCAAATAAAAAACAACACACCTAGTATGATGGTTATAAAGGGTTGTTATGTTAAAATTAGGCAGTATTTAAAAAATAAGGGATGGCAATTGGATGATAAATTACCAATATTACCTAAGTGATTGTTTAGGTAGGTGGTAATATTGAAAAATGAGCAAAACATGTGTCAAAAGGGGGATGGTAGGATTAAATAATAAATCTATACGAAGGAGAGGACAAAATACTTTTTAAAAAAAAGGTTTAGATACAGTCTAGAAAGAGAATGCAGTCAGAAATAGAAATTGAGAGCTGAACATGTGTGAAGATAGTTTATTAACCACACCCGTATGTCAGAGGTTTTGAGCCCCACATGTGAACTAAAGGAGAAGGTGACCCACTATCTAACCAGGTGACTGGTGAGCATCCAGTCCCTAAAGAAGAAAAACTGGAAGCAGGCCTGTTGGGAAGGGCCCTATCAGGTTATATTGGTCACTGCCTTTGCCATTAGAATAGCAGAAAGAGCAACCTGGGTCCACGTTACCCACTGCAAAAAGGTAAGAACACATACAAGCGCCATTGAACACATGCAGAGTTAGAGAGAAGAACTGGACCAATAGGGTCTGGGGATCACCTCTGTTAACGAAGATCTCCTACCCCGACCTATCATCACTGTAGTGTGTTCTCAGGGTGTGAGTATGGGGTAGTACCAAGCAGAAAGACTGAGGACAGGAGAGGGTTGGCGGTTTTTGGGAATACGGATAACTTGAGTTGCATCATAGTCTCGGTAATGGTCTTGATATTTCAAGATCCACCACCAATTACGCTATGCCCTTACCATTGTTAAGAAGTAAAAGAGAAGAGAAGCGACCCGACATACTGACCGTCAAGGACGAGTGGCCTACAAAATGGGAGTCAGAGAAGGGCAGAATGTCAGATTCAAAATAAGGGTTAGGGACGTAGCCAACGGGTGGGGTACATGTCAATAAGCAACTTGGGATTATAAAATCCCATTATATTCGTGTTCGGCCCCCACGGCGGATTGTTCCTAGACTCAAGTGTTTAAACACACTTGGGGATGGGGATATGAGACTGAGGGGGACTGAACATCCAGATGGGGGGTAAAGAGAAACAAAGACATCACCAATTATCAATTGGAGATAGTAGTAATGTGACTGACTTAAGTTCAGAAGCACAGGAGAGAATTCTAAACCTTACAGCCCCTGTAACCGGTGTGGTGGGCGTGTGCCAGGAAAGGCAGTATAAGGCAGAGAATTCCAAAGGGTGGCTAGATACGTGCGCCCTGGTTCAGCTAGTTAGAATTAATCACCAGGAACCAAGGATTGAACAGATGTAGGAGGAGTTTTGACAAGAAGGAGAATAGCCCTATTTAGATGGATGCGATTGGGCTACCAAGGGGGGTATCGGATGGATACCGAGCTATGAAACAATTAGGGGAAGGGTTTACTACCACGTTCTTTTGGTGGGTGACAATAAACAAAATTGTGAATTGGATTAATTACATCTATTACGACCAACAACGATTTATTGGCTGGACTAGGGATGCAACAGAAGGGATCTTTGAACAATTATCCGCCATCTCACTCTTATGACTTCGTAAAAAGAGGTTGGCTCTAGATCAGGCAGAAAGGGGTGGTGTCTGTAGAATGGTATGCCATTGTTGTACGTTTATCCCTAACAATACCAGTCCTGACGGGAGTATCTCTAAAGCCCTAATTGGTTTAGATAAACTATCAGCTGAAATGAAGAGCATGGCTGGAATGGAGGGAAAACGGACTGTTCTCCTGGTTTGGTAAGTTGGTGGTTACTGGATTTCTGACCCTAGTAGTTGTGTTTCTAATATTAATGTGCTGTGCTGCCTGTGTAATTCCTTGTCTGAGAAAGTCTGTTACAGATGTCGTGCATACGGCTGGTATGATGCCCCTCCTAGGGGCTCAAGAAGGGGATGCAGACACTGAGATGGGGTTGACAAAGGATGACCCTTGGTTTGCTATTGGTGAGGTGGTGGAGTGACACCCTAGAGGGTGTCTAAAGGGGACCAACGTTTACTTCCCTGTTTATGTTTTATGCTTTATTAATCAAGTTAACCATTGTGAATGTTTGTCTTTCCTTATGTGAAGGTTTGAAGTTCCTGGGTGACTGGTAGCCAACCTAGTACCAGTTGGGTGTAGATGGAAGGACTGAGGGTTTTTATTTTTTATTATCATTATTGCCTATTAATAAAAGTGTGATTCTTTTTGTTTGTATTGTATTTTAATGAGTGACACCCTAGTGGGTGTCAAAGGGGGGAATCCTAAATTTCCCTTCTTATTTTGGGTTCACACCCAGTGGGTGTGAAAAGGGGGATTGTGGGAAATTATTCTCTTATATTTTAGATGTGCTGTTAGCTTAATAAGAAAGCATTAATGATTAAACATAATAGGTTTGTACTGTACTGATATAAATTGGTCAACATAACAAGCTGTGATTAATGTGGGGATCTATTAGGGGGTAGGCGGAGATAAGACTTGTGTCTCACATACACACACACACTGCCTCTTTGTTAGAACGCTCAAGGACATGTGTTCTGCTACAAAGATGTCTGGGGTTGCTGACTCGAGACAAGTTGTGGAGAAAACAACTGACACCTGGCAACAATGAAGCGCCAAGGGTCTGGGACCAGCCTGTGCGCCAACGATAGGCTGAGTAAGTCTAAACCACGCTCAGTCTCTACTCTGATAGGCCAGCAGGGAGCGGGAACTATCTCTGTCAGAGTATTTAAAGAAGAACTTATAACAATGGACCAGTTCTCTGTCTGCCCTGCGTGGTATTTCAGTGGACCCGTATATACGAACATCATATTTACCATTGAAGTGTTTTGCATTAATTGAAATACTAGTCTATTATAGAAGACGTGTATTGACCTCTTTTTGTTCCAATACCAGATTTGAATTGACGCAACTTAACAACAGCCAGGGTGGAAGACATGCTAGCTAGCTACAGAACAATTACACAGCCAGGGTGGAAGACATGCTAGCTAGCTACAGAACAATTACACAGTCAGGGTGGAAGACATACTAGCTAGCTACAGTACCAACCTGCTGGGCTTTCCTTAGAAAGCTGTTGAACATCTCACTGGCTCCGAGCATTGGGTCCTGACGCACTGTGGTGGAAAGAGAGAAGATTAGAGAGATGTTAGAGAGAGGGCCACGTCAGCACTTAAAGTAATCATTCTACCCACCCCCCCATAAAAAAATAAAATAATAATAATAATAATAATAATAATAATAATAATAATAATAGGGTGGTTGTCCCACTGGCTATCATAAGTTGAATGCACCAATTTGTAAGTCGCTCTGGATAAGAGCGTCTGCTAAATGACCTAAATGTAAATTTGTTAATCATCAATCTGTAGTAGCAAGAAATAGCTACATGGACCTCATCAATCTGTAGTAGTAGGATATAGCTACATGGACCTCATCAATCTGTAGTAGCAGGATATAGCTATATGAACGTCATCAATCTGTAGTAGTAGGATATAGCTACATGGAGCTGAGAAGGTCTTCTGACGTGGCTTCAACTATCTGTAAATCAGTAGGAGCCAATTCAACCTGACATCTCCAGATGTGACTAACCAGGCAATCTCTACAGGGGTTTATTTACCTAACCAGGCAATCTCTACAGTGGTTTATTTACCTAACCAGGCAATCTCTACAGCGGTTTATTTACCTAACCAGGCAATCTCTACAGCGGTTTATTTACCTAACCAGGCAATCTCTACAGCGGTTTATTTACCTAACCAGGCAATCTCTACAGCGGTTTATTTACCTAACCAGGCAATCTCTACAGTGGTTTATTTACCTAACCAGGCAATCTCTACAGCGGTTTATTTACCTAACCAGGCAATCTCTACAGGGGTTTATTTACCTAACCAGGCAATCTCTACAGCGGTTTATTTACCTAACCAGGCAATCTCTACAGTGGTTTATTTACCTAACCAGGCAATCTCTACAGCGGTTTATTTACCTAACCAGGCAATCTCTACAGTGGTTTATTTACCTAACCAGGCAATCTCTACAGCGGTTTATTTACCTAACCAGGCAATCTCTACAGCGGTTTATTTACCTAACCAGGCAATCTCTACAGTGGTTTATTTACCTAACCAGGCAATCTCTACAGGGGTTTATTTACCTAACCAGGCAATCTCTACAGTGGTTTATTTACCTAACCAGGCAATCTCTACAGTGGTTTATTTACCTAACCAGGCAATCTCTACAGCGGTTTATTTACCTAACCAGGCAATCTCTACAGGGGTTTATTTACCTAACCAGGCAATCTCTACAGCGGTTTATTTACCTAACCAGGCAATCTCTACAGGGGTTTATTTACCTAACCAGGCAATCTCTACAGGGGTTTATTTACCTAACCAGGCAATCTCTACAGGGGTTTATTTACCTAACCAGGAAATCTCTACAGTGGTTTATTTACCTAACCAGGCAATCTCTACAGTGTATTGTCCGGCACAATGGAATCACAGTATGAGGGCGGTGCTGCAATTCTCACCCCTAAATAGGGTGTACACTTAATTAGAAGTGCCCTTTGGAGGACACAGACAGACACACAATTCCTGTGGTGGATTGAGTTCACACACACACACACACACACACACACACACACACACACACAGTGTTCAGGGACATGGGAGAGCAGATTGTGTTTGTGGCAGTAGATTTTCCATAACCGTGTTAAAACCGTGATGTAACATCCTCCCAGCAAGCGGTCGGTCAACCAGGAAGACCCGGTGGTGTGTGTCTTTGTCTGTGTGCTTACAGACTATGAGCAAATATGCCCCAACAAGGCTCAGTTTGTTCTGTGCTAACTGCCAGTGCTCGAGAGGATTCAAACAAATGCTCAACACTGCTGCCAGCTCAGTTTCGCTCAGTTCTTCTCTTTGCGTGTTGGTCTGCGTGTGTGTGTGTGTCGGTGTGTGTACGACCACAGTTCACCCTTGATCTGTTTGGGGAAGTGTCTGGCCAAAGCCGAGGCTTGGTGGGTCCCTTTGGACCTGTAAATTGAGAAATTAGCTGGCAAAGAAATCTCGTTCCTGACAAGGACCAACTGAGGCAGGGTTGAAACTTTGGTGTGCTCAACCCAGGGCCTGGCCAGTATCTCTGGCCGCTTGTTTGACCAAAACCCAGGGCCTGGCCAGTATCTCTGGCCGCTTGTTTGACCAAAACAATATAAATCAAACTTTCCTATTAGTTCTATTAACATTATGAATGGATCTGAAGAGAACAGAACAGTGAGGATATCTAGTTCCAGGTTTGTCAAGAGTCAGGAGGACAGTCATGAGGCCATGGCCTCAACTACTATCATGCTCTCTGTGTGTGTGTGTGTGTGTGTGTGTTAGGCTTGGGCGGTATACTGGAGTATTTGGAAATAGCCATGGGATATTTTTTCAATACCGTTGAAGCAGATCACATTCTTCATTTCACCGGTCACATTATTTTACATTATGAACCGTAGTTTCCAGAACAGTTGAACCAGTCACGTGTTTGTCAGGAGAAAGTGGGAGCAGGGGAATCCAGCTGTGTATTATTGACAGGGGTCACACAGTGTTTTTTTCTTCTTCAATAGAGTGATCAGGGACGCGCAACTATAGTTTTCCTTCACATAAAATGCATTACTGCAACACATTCAGCAGGAAACATCTTCATTTTCCTCAAATGACAACAGAACGCTATTTAGCTGGCAGACGCACAAGTAAATGAGCTTACAATGAAAAAGCACTGTCTTTTTTTTTGTTGCTAAAATGACGCATGGACATATATATATTTATAATGTTTATCATAGAAAGAATGTAGCCAGCTAAATGTCCCAGTGAAAAGTAGGCAGGCTACACGGAGAAAAGGACCAGTGAAAACTAGGCAGGCTACACAGAGAAAAGGACCAGTGAAAACTAGGCAGGCTACACGGAGGAAAGGACCAGAGAAAACTAGGCAGGCTACACGGAGAGAAGGACCAGAGAAAACTAGGCAGGCTACACGGAGGAAAGGACCAGAGAAAACTAGGCAGGCTACACGGAGAGAAGGACCAGAGAAAACTAGGCAGGCTACACGGAGGAAAGGACCAGAGAAAACTAGGCAGGCTACACGGAGAGAAGGACCAGAGAAAACTAGGCAGGCTACACGGAGGAAAGGACCAGAGAAAACTAGGCAGGCTACACGGAGAGAAGGACCAGAGAAAACTAGGCAGGCTACACGGAGGAAAGGACCAGAGAAAACTAGGCAGGCTACACGGAGAGAAGGACCAGAGAAAAGTAGCTCCACATCAGTCTGAGCTGAGTGGAGATAGAACGCCCGTTCCTGAATTCTCATCGGAGTGGAGAAGTGAAACTGAAGCACAAAATGAGTCTTATGCAGAAATGACAATAAGAAGCATTTTAGATCTGCGCAGCAAGATATTTCTGATGCGTTTTCTCTTTTCTTCCTGCGAGGAAAAAAACACAGAATTCTGCGTTAATGCGACCCCAAAGTTGAACTTGCTAGTGGCTGAATTAATACGGTGACGGGCATCATATTATGTTAGCTTACCGACCTGTTAGAGAAGTCAAAGCTCTTTGGAGGAGCTTTTTGTACAGCTGCCACTATCTTCATTTCCTTGCGTTCTTCTCTCCTCTCCGTTCTCTGCCCCTCCTCCCTCATCTCCGAGCAGAGCAGGCAGGCCCGTTGCCCTAGCGACACCAAGCAGAGCAGGCAGGCCCGTTGCCCTAGCGACTCCAAGCAGAGCAGGCAGGCCCGTTGCCCTAGCAACTCCAAGCAGAGCAGGCAGGCCCGTTGCCCTAGCGACTCCAGACTCCACACAGACACAGCTTGTACACATGCTGCTCCAGAGCCAGTACTGGTCTTCCTTCAGACAAGCTGCTGCTCCAGAGCCAGTACTGTTCTTCCTCCAGACAAGCTGCTGCTCCAGAGCCAGTACTGTTCTTCCTTCAGACAAGCTGCTGCTCCAGAGCCAGTACTGTTCTTCCTCCAGACAAGCTGCTGCCCCAGAGCCAGTACTGTTCTTCCTCCAGACAAGCTGCTGCTCCAGAGCCAGTACTGTTCTTCCTCCAAGCTGCTGCTCCAGAGCCAGTACTGGTCTTCCTTCAGACAAGCTGCTGCCCCAGAGCCAGTACTGTTCTTCCTTCAGACAAGCTGCTGCTCCAGAGCCAGTACTGTTCTTCCTCCAGACAAGCTGCTGCTCCAGAGCCAGTACTGTTCTTCCTCCAGACAAGCTGCTGCCCCAGAGCCAGTACTGTTCTTCCTCCAGACAAGCTGCTGCTTCAGAGCCAGTACTGGTCTTCCTCCAAGCTGCTGCTCCAGAGCCAGTACTGGTCTTCCTCCAAGCTGCTGCTCCAGAGCCAGTACTGGTCTTCCTCCAAGCTGCATCAAAACCTTGTTCATTTGCACAATGTCTCTGATTCACGTTCGCTTGTAAATGTCCAACATCACCAAACATGACATTCGGTAGCTCCTCCCTATATACAGAGCATTCGGAAAGTATTCAGACCCCTTCCCCTTTTCCACATTTTGTTACGTTACAGCCTTAAATAAAACATGTTTCTAATCAATCTACACACAATACCCCATAATGACAAAGTGAAAACAGGTTTTTATAATTTTTTGCAAATGTATAAAAAAATTAAATAATGAAATACCATATTTACATAAGTATTCAGACCCTTTGCTATGAGACTCGAAATTTAGCTCAGGTGCATCCTGTTTCCATTGATCATCCTTGAGATGTTTTACAACTTGATTGGAGTCCACCTGTGGTAAATTCAATTGATTGGACATGATTTGGAAAGGCACACACCTGTCTATATAAAGGTCCCACAGTTGACAGTGCATGTCAGAGCAAAACCCAAGCCATGAGGTCTAAGGAATTGTCCGTAGAGCTCCGAGACAGGATTAAGTCGAGGCACAGATCTGGGGAAGGGTATTAAAAAATGTCTGCAGCATTGAAGGTCCCCAAGAACACTGTGCCTCCAAGAACCCAATGGTCACTTTGACAAAGCTCTAGAGTTCCTCTGTAGAGATGGGAGAACCTTCCAGAAGGACAACCATCTCTGCAGCACTGAAAATAGCTGTGCAGCGACGCTCCCCATCCAACCAGACAAAGCTTGAGAGGATCTGCAGAGAAGAATGGGAGAAACTCCCCAAATACAAGTGTGCCAAGCTTGTAGCGTCATAACCAAGAAGACTCAAGGCTGTAATCACTGCCAAAGGTGCTTCAACAAAGTACTGAGTAAAGGGTCTGAATACTTATGTAAATGTAATAAACGTTTTTGATTTAAATACATTTTCAAAAATTTCTAAAAACCTGTTTTTGCTTTGTCATTATGGGGTTTTGTGTGTAGATTGTTGAGGGGGAAAAAAACGATTTAATGAATTTTAGAATAAGGCTGTAACGTAACAAAATGTGGAAAAAGTCAAAGGGTCTGAAAACTTTCCGAATTACCTGTCTTTGCAATCTGTTTACTTTCGTTTGTGCTCGTTTGCGTATTTAGCTAGTAGCCTCCATGGAAATCCACTAGTACTTGTGCTATTTCTGTTAGCATTCTGGTAATAGACGCCCAATGGGCTTTTTTTGCGAGGGGATTTTAGCGCCCCCTTGTGTACTAAGCCGTTAATACCGTAAATCCCGGGATGAGAGAACGACGGTATGACGATATGAAAATCTGGATACCGTCCAACCCTAGTGTGTGTGTGTGTGTGTGTGTGTGTGTGTGTGTGTGTGTGTGTGTGTGGTCTAGTCAGAGCCTGTACGCTACCGCCCACATAAATACCACAACCACACCAGGCTGAGGAAGACTCAACCACACCAGGCTGAGGAAGACACAACCACACCAGGCTGAGGTAGACTCAACCACACCAGGCTGAGGAAGACTCAACCACACCAGGCTGAGGAAGACTCAACCACACCAGGCTGAGGAAGACTCAACCACACCAGGCTGAGGTAGACAGTGTCTAATAAGGTTTCTGCTACAAGGATTGGTCATTCTGGTGGAAATGTTGCAACAGGAGATCATGAGTCAGCTACTGTGTGTTCCACCATACTGCCCTTTTACCGAGTCAGCTTCTGTCTGTTCCACCATACCCTCCTCCCCATGGGAAAGGCGGAGGTCACTTTTAGTTCAATTTAGCCGAGGTGAATTAGATTTGAATTTGAGAATTTTAAACATCCTTGTAGAAAATAAACTCACTTTTCTCTCAACGATACTGGAAATTGAATTTCAATTCATCTTCCGAATTGAGTGAATTGCAAATGGAATTGACCCCCAAACCTCAAATACAGGGCCCAGAACTGATAAATGTGATCTCACCAGCTTGCATGTATTTCTCCAGCTGTTCACGTCGTTGCTCCACCTCAGCCGGCGTCAGCGTGAAGATCTTCTTCGGGGGGAAAGCAGGCACCACATTGTTCCCGTACTCCTTCTTTATCTGGGAGGGAATAAAAACATTACATGTTCACGGTCTGAAGCCGAATGGGAAGAAAGGACTTGTCATCACCATCATGTTTGAACTACTCTGAGACCGATCATATTGTAGCAACCTTATAAGGATAAAAGTTATTTCATACAACCAAATCTCTATTTTTGATGATGTAAATGGCATGTTATAGAAGGGTCCAGACTCCTTTTTTGTTGTTGTGATTTCACGTTTGAGAAACAGCAAAATCACTTCCTCATCCTTGTTGTGTAAGTACTCCCTGAAAGAAACATGAACAAAGGCTAAAAAAAAAAAAAAAATTCATCCGTTTAGAAAAGGAAAAAGCTCTCAGTATAGTGAAACAGGTTTTTAGATGTTGTACACATGACATTGTGTCATTCCAAACTGTTATATTCAGTTTTTGTGCGACTCGAGACGCTTCCCCCCATCTAGCTGTTCCATTCTCCATGTAGCCTGCGGCAACAGGTATCTGCCAAAATAAAGGAAACGCCAACATAAAGTGTCTTAAAACGGTGTTGGGCCACCACGAGCTGCCAGAACATCTTCAATGCGCCCCAAGTGTCTGGAACTGTGTGGAAGCACCCCATGCTTTCAATATAACTTTGTATCCCTCATTTATTCAAGTGTTTTCTTTATTTTGTCAGCTACCTGTAAGAATGGACGGAAAGGTATCACTCGAGTCGCAAACAAAATGGAATATAACGTCACGGATATGTTCGGAATGACACCATTTAATGTGCTCAATTGGTAGAGCGTGGCGCTTGTAACGCCAGGGTAGTGGGTTCGATCCCCGGGACCACCCATACGTAAAAATGTATGCGCTCATGACTGTAAGTCGCTTTGGATAAAAGCGTCTGCTAAATGGCATATTATTATTATTATTATTATTATTATCTAAAGACCTGCATCACTATACTGAGAGCTTTGCCGTTACTAAAAGGACATATTTGGATGATTTTGGAGCCTTTGTTCATGTTAATTGAGCCCCCATACTACGCAACAAGGATGAGGAAGTGAGTTGATGTTTCGGGTAAGTTTCTCAAAAACTTGAAATCACAAAAAAAGGAGTCTGGATCCTTCTATAACATCCATTTACATAAAAAAAATAGAGATTTTGTGGTAAAATAGAAAACCTTTCCTTGAACCCAACACCTTGCAACCTCGTAACCTTGTAACGGTTAAGGCTTTGGCTTGACAGTCGCTGGACCTGGGACTACCCCCGAATTCGCTACATTGGTGTCAGAAGTGGGATGGCGCCCGTGAGGCCATCAGAGAGGCGTGTCCACGTGAGGGACTTGGTATAGAAAAAGTGTGTGGACAAGCTCTCCCAAAGGAAGGGGGTAATGTAGCAACCTTAACCCAACACCTAGCGACCTCATCAAAAGGTTCAGACCTCTTGGCGTAACGGTTAAGGCGTTGGCTTGACAGTCGCTGGACCTGGGTTTGAGTCCCAAGACAAAGAAAGATTATGGCAACAATGTGGTGCCTGCTACAATATCTTAAAATAGTTAGTTACTTAAAAGTTTGAACGGAGCAAAGTACAGAGATTCTTGTTGAAAACCTGCTCCAGAGCGCTCAGGACCTCAGACTGGGGCGAAGGTTCACCTTCCAACAGGACAACGACCCTAAGCACACAGCCAAGACAACGCAGGAGTGGCTTCGGGACAAGTCTCTGAATGCCCTTGAGTGGCCCAGACAGAGCAAAGGTGCTTCAACAAAGTAGAGTAAAAGGGTCTGAATACTTATGTAAAATTTGATTTTTCAGTTTTTTATTTTCAATAAATTAGCATACATTTCTAAAAACCAGTTTTTGCTTTGTCCTTATGGGGTATTGTGTGTAGATTGATGAGGGGGGGGGGGGGGGGGGACAATTTAATCAATTTTAGAATAAGGCTGTAACGTAACAACATGTGGAAAAAGTCAAGGGGTCTGAATACTTTCCAAAAGCACTGTATGTATTGTGCTTACCTGTTGGTGTAGGCCCAGGAGCTGGCTGTAGCGGACCTGACAGTGCAGGACACCATTCACATGGATGTTGAAGGCCTGTAGAAGAGATGAGGTCACAATAGATTCTTACTGAGCAGTTAGTTACTCTCGCATATAGGCTACACAGACCAGTAAAATAATTCAACTCAAATTAAAACTCATTATGTCATTCTATTATTTTGAAAATACATTTTATTAGTGCTATAATGTTTCTTGGGACCTGCCTAAAACAAATTAAGAATGAATTACTGGATTTATTAAAATAAAAACGTCCACCTACATAGGTCTACTCCCACTCCTAAATTTGACAGCGTGCGCATGGGAAATATTAAAAAAAAGGCACAACGTGGTAAAAATGGGGACTGTATGAATTGGGTTGTAAAAAAACATTGCCAGATTATTTATTTGTTTGCAACATACCGTAAGGTCTGTCTGAGGTGTATTATCTAGCGCTGCTCAGTTCATAGGCTTTGTTTTCATCATGGATTTATGTAGCTCAGTTGGTAGAGCGTGGCGCTTGCAACGCCAGGGTTGTGGGTTTCGTTTCCCACGGGGGGAGGCCAGTATGAAAAATGTATGCACTCACTAACTGTAAATCGCTCTGGATAAGAGCGTCTGCTAAAATGACTAAAATGTCAAATGTAAACTAGGGGGCTTCCCAAATGGCACCCTATTCACTATATAGGGCACTACTTTTGACCAGGGCCTGCACTATACAGTATATGGAATAGGGTGCCAGTTGGGACATAGCCTAGATTGATTAAGTGTTGCTCTGCTCTGGGAATACATTGCACAGCCTAACACAAGTCTTTCATCCACAGATGTAGCTTGTGTTATGCAGTGGCCCAATAACACACTGTTATGGATGTAGGGTAATGAATGGTGTTGCAAAACCAGAAGTTAACTTGTTGGCTCAACTTCCTGTTTGTTTTGACAAGAGCTATCAGGCTCCACCTACGCAACAGTAATGTTTGGAATCGACAATAGCCAATCATGTGAGTGGGGTCAGATGTAGAGTCCAATCACAGGCAGGCAAAGCTAATATGAACCGCGGTTTTCCGTTGTGGAAGGCTTCATTAATATGACACATTTCTTCTTGGAACACGGAGGTGTTTTGGTATGATAACCCCTGCCTCTCTCCTCAACAGAACAGCCAACCCCTGCCTCTCTCCTCAACAGAACAGCCAACCCCTGCCTCTCTCCTCAACAGAACAGCCAACCCCTGCCTCTCTCCTCAACAGAACAGCCAACCCCTGCCTCTCTCCTCAACAGAACAGCCAACCCCTGCCTCTCTCCTCAACAGAACAGCCAACCCCTGCCTCTCTCCTCAACAGAACAGCCAACCCCTGCCTCTCTCCTCAACAGAACAGCCAACCCCTGCCTCTCTCCTCAACAGAACAGCCAACCCCTGCCTCTCTCCTCAACAGAACAGCCAACCCCTGCCTCTCTCCTCAACAGAACAGCCAACCCCTGCCTCTCTCCTCAACAGAACAGCCAACCCCTGCCTCTCTCCTCAGCAGAACAGCCAACCCCTGCCTCTCTCCTCAACAGAACAGCCAACCCCTGCCTCTCTCCTCAACACATAGTTAACTCCTGCCTCTCTCCTCAACACATAGTTAACCCCTGCCTCTCCTTAACCAACCCCTGCCTCTCTCTTCAACAGACGCAAAGCCAATCCCTGCCCCTCTCCTCAGACACATAGCTAAACCCCGTCTCTCTTTAACCAAACCCTGTCTCTCTTCAACTGTTTTACAGCCAGCAATGGACCACTAGCCTAACTGATAAAACTGTTTTTGTAGAAGGAAATCAGTATTCTGTCCAAGAGTTCATCACCTCACCAACTTGTTATGACACAATCTTGCATCAGCTCTACTTTAAAATCAGTCTTATAGATATTAGCCATGTTTCTTATGAATAAAACATATCACAGGAATGCTATGCAAAGTTGCAGACAGAGCATCTGGCAATGCGTCAATTCAACAACAGTCCAGAACTACTGTATACTGTGTAGGAAATGAGAACAGACTTCTGTTCTGTGACTTCAGGGGAATTTACTTCAAGTTTGACTTCAGTCTGTCTGGTTATCTATTGTCCCTTGGGGGACCTGGAACTGCCTGTCTGTCTTCAGAAAGCATCTGTCTAGGCCTAGACTGTCTTCAGAAAGCATCTGACCCTAGCCCTAGACTGTCTTCAGAAAGCATCTGTTCTAGCCCTAGACTGTCTTCAGAAAGCATCTGTTCTAGCCCTAGACTGTCTTCAGAAAGCATCTGACCCTAGCCCTAGACTGTCTTCAGAAAGCATCTGACCCTAGCCCTAGACTGTCTTCAGAAAGCATTTGACCCTAGCCCTAGACTGTCTTCAGAAAGCATTTGACCCTAGCCCTAGACTGTCTTCAGAAAGCATCTGTCTAGGCCTAGACTCTCTTCAGAAAGCATCTGACCCTAGCCCTAGACTGTCTTCAGAAAGCATCTGTCTAGGCCTAGACTGTCTTCAGAAAGCATCTGACCCTAGCCCTAGACTGTCTTCAGAAAGCATCTGTCTAGGCCTAGACTGTCTTCAGAAAGCATCTGACCCTAGCCCTAGACTGTCTTCAGAAAGCATCTGTCTGTCTTCAGAAACCATCTGTCTAGGCCTAGACTGTCTTCAGAAAGTATTAGACTATACACTATAGATCATTAACTATAAACTATAGACTGTAAACTATAAACTATATACTGTAAACTATGGACTATAGAGTTTAAACTATAGACTGTAATCTATAGATAAAATAATTAACATAAGATTCCATCTCTCTGTCCATTCGCGTCTGTCTGTCAGTCCGTCCGTCCGTCCGTCAGTCTGTCCGTCAGTCCGTCTGTCCGTCAGTCTGTCTGTCTGTCAGTCCGTCTGTCTGTCTGTCAGTCCGTCTGTCTGTCAGTCCGTCTGTCCGTCAGTCTGCCAGTCTGTTCATACTAGTCAACAAGATGCCATGTCATCCGTCTTAAACAACTAGTTTCTGATAGTGACCCCCAACTTTAAGGATGCTGGTGGTTGCTTCCTGCAGGCTAAAGTTGGTCAACTGGAACAGGAATGTACCAAAATCTAAACACAGGGGTCAATCACAGGACAAGAGAAGCATACTGTAGAACGAAATAATAGTATAAAGATGCACATGCAGGCTAAACGAAATGTTCAGGCAGGCTGAGTGAGGAATAATTATGACAGATGACAAAAGACAGCAGTGTGTCCCAAATGACACCCTATTCCCTATGTAGTGCACTACTTTAGACCAGAGAATGGCACCCTATTCCCTATGTAGTGCACTGCTTTAGACCAGAGAATGGCACCCTATTCCCTATGTAGTGCACTACTTTAGACCAGAGAATAACACCCTATTCCCTATGTAGTGCACTACTTTTGACCAGAGAATGACACCCTATTCCCTATGTAGTGCACTACTTTAGACCAGAGAATAACACCCTATTCCCTATGTAGTGCACTACTTTTGACCAGAGCCCTACTTTCTGAATTAAGTCGAAACTTCTAGAATAATAGGGTTGTCATTTAGCTAGCTAGCTACCTAGCCTAATCACCCTATTTGAAGCAGTTAGGCTGCAAAATTAGCCCGGCCTCAACAATCACAGGCTGCATCTGGCTAAACTAGCAGCTAACTACAGTCGAATGAGGAGCATGTCGATGTCATGATGGAATAAGTCGGGGTAGCAATTGTTAGCGAGATGATAGGTGGAGCCATAACATGAGCTATGAATTTACGTGTGACATGTCATTTGTCGTAACCGTTATCACAAAATAGCTGTTAGGTTAACTAGTTACCACAGCCACAAAGTCAAAATTGGCTATATCGTAAAAAATTCATGAAAACAAACATTTGCTTTTTGGTCTCAATTTCAAAAGGTTAGACACACATTTAGCAGTGTGGTTAGGTGTAAAATGTGATTTTAAGAAGAGAAATAGGCGGGACGTATGATTTTGTGACGACCGCTCTTCATTTACAGGCATGAATCACAAAGTAGGCACACATGAACCCTACATTAGTTCATCTCTGCAGGTTTGTAATCTGATTTATTGGAGCCGGGCAAAGATAGATGCAACCATTAGGCCTCACTCCCCCCGATCTGAGATACCTACTGCAGCCATACCCTTCCTCCACACACACACACACACACACACACACACAACACCCGTTCTGCCAGTCACATTCTGTTAAAGGTCCCCAAAGCACACACATCCCTGCAGTTCGCTGCAGCTAGCGACTGGAACGAGCTGCAAAAAACACTCAAACTGGACAGTTTTATCTCCATCTCTTAATTCAAAGACTCAATCATGGACACTCTTACTGACAGTTGTGGCTGCTTGGCGTGATGTATTGTTGTCTCTACCTTCTTGCCCTTTGTGCTGTTGTCTGTGCACAATAATGTTTCTCGCCATCACGGTTGACAACTCCGTTGTGTCCTCCTCCCAGAGTGCGAAGAGCCTTGGCGTGACCCTGGACAACACCCTGTCGTTCTCCGCTAACATCAAGGCGGTGACCTGATCCTGTAGGTTCATGCTCTACAACATTCGGAGAGTACGACCCTGCCTTACACAGGAAGCGGCACAGGTCCTAATCCAGGCACTTGTAGTCACCTGGAATGCATTTCAATTAACAGCTGTGCCTTCTTAAAAGTTAATTTGTGGAATTTCTTTCCTTCTTAATGCGTTTGAGCCAATCAGTTGTGTTGTGACAAGGTAGGGGGGGTATACAGAAGATAGCCCTATTTGGTAAAAGACCAAGTCCATATTATGGCAAGAACACCTCCAGGCTGTGTAAGGGCTATTTTACCAAGAAGGAGAGTGATGGAGTGCTGCATCAGATGACCTGGCCTCCACAATCCCCCATCCTCAACCAAATTGAGATGGTTTGGGTTGAGTCGGACCACAGAGTGAAGGAAAAGCAGCCAACAAGTGCTCAGCATATGTGGGAACTCCTTAAAGACTGTTGGAAAAGCATTCCAGGTGAAGCGGGTTGAGAGAATGCAAAGAGTGTGCAAAGCTGTCATCAAGGCAATGGGTGGCTATTTGAAGAATCTCACTTTTTTGGTTACTACATGACTCCATATGTGTTATTTCATAGTTGATGTCTTCACTATTGTTCTACAATGTAGAAAATAGTACAAATAAAGAGAAACCCTTGAATGGGTTGGTGTTAAAACTTTTGAACTGTAGGGTATATCCCAGACAAGATTAAAGAATAGGACAAAGTCAATATAAGTCAGTGCTTGCGTCCGTAGCAGTTGGTATGAATTTGAGTGGTTACATACAATACATATTGACAGAATGGCTGTGGGACAGAGAGACTGTTGCTGTACTCCCAGGTAAGGCCTTTGCTTCCAGTACCACTGAAGGCCACAGTCTTCAGTCAGGAAGCTTGAAGATGATGTGTGTCACCATCAAGCCCATGTCACAGCTGTCCCCATCCAGGCCCCATGTCACGTCCAGGCCCCATGTCACAGCTGTCCCCATCCAGGCCCCATGTCACAGCTGTCCCCATCCAGGCCCCATGTCACAGCTGTCCCCATCCAGGCCCCATGTCACAGCTGTCCCCATCCAGGCCCCATGTCACAGCTGTCCCCATCCAGGACCCATGTCACAGCTGTCCCCATCCAGGCCCCATGTCACAGCTGTCCCCATCCAGGCCCCATGTCACAGCTGTCCCCATCCAGGCCCCATGTCACAGCTGTCCCCATCCAGGCCCCATGTCACAGCTGTCCCCATCCAGGCCCCATGTCACAGCTGTCCCCATCCAGGCCCCATGTCACAGCTGTCCCCATCCAGGCCCCATGTCACAGCTGTCCCCATCCAGGCCCCATGTCACAGCATGCAGTGGTGTGACAGGGAGATGACAACGCATTATGTACCTTACATCAGCAAAGACATGTTCACTGCACATGTTGCTGAACAAGTCAACCCGTTTGTTAGTGTCATTGATATGGAAATTCACATACAAATATTCAGTTCATTGACTGTAATACCTGTAGGGTCCTGTGGTGAAAGAAGGCCGTGCACGGTATTAGCCAACAGCTTTCTTCCCGGCCCGTATTCACAGTATGACTAGTGATCTAGGACCAGCTCTCCCTTGTCAATGTAATTATTCACTGTGATATTTAAAAAAAGCCTAAACTGATCCTAAATCAGTACTCCAACCGAGATGCTTGTCTGTCTGTCTGTCTGTCTGTCTGTCTGTTCTAGTGATCTAACTCTTCTCTTCATCTGAAATGAAACAACACCAAAAAACACATGAATAACAAAATTAACCTAGTCAGTCAGTAACTTAGTTAACTAATGAAACACTAAATGTAAAATGTGCACAAGCCTATTCAGCCAAATGATACCAAAACAACACAGCCTATTTGCAGTGAAATCAAGAAGGGGCATTTTTCTTGCCAACCTTTTCAGTCACCAGTGCATAAACAAACAGGCAGGGGAATGAAGTAGTTGGACAAAACGTGTTCACAATAGTCAGTATTATAGCTAGCAAATGTATAGTTGTTATTTTCTAGAAACCTAGCCGCAGTCCACTTAGATAGCTAAGGTGGTGAACTCAAGACCAATGGTGGAAATTAGCCAAATTTACCCAACTTCCCCCAGCAGTTTCAAGCTAGCTAGCTAATGGCATTTTGATCAAATCAGATGGGATAGCTTAGCAAATATAGCTATTTATTTTCCCATCTAAAAGCTGCCTGATACGGCTTGCCAGCTGCTAATAAAGTAGCATGAATTGGTCAGAAGCCAGCTAGCAATGCCAAGTTGATGCCTTTTACCAACAAACTCATGTACACGTATACAAAAAAAAAAAAAGAAGATACAATTAACTTCAAGCAGATCATTTGAGTTGTATTCTAGGACTTGGGGCCGAGGAATAATATAGCTACTTGTTTGTAGAACCGGCGTCTTCACCAGATATTTATTTATATTGTCAGATTTAACATGGCCTTTAAAGCAGCAAATCAGACTACTCCCCGCCATGGTTTCGGTAAAAAGCTGATGGATAGGGCTGGAGAAATGTAACCACTCTCAAATTCATAGACACAGCGCTATGGATGCGAGGACTGACCATCCATGATATCAACATGATAGTTTTAACCATGTTTTGAAACTATAGTGTTTGGTTCCATTTACTTTGTTTACAAACACTTCTGTTTAGGGTTGTGACGGGGTACGACCGTTAAACTAAGGACATGAGGCATTTCTAAGTTATCTTCTTTAAGAATCAAATGGGTAGATATCATTAATTGATAAGTCCAAGAATGTGATTGCCCCTTATAACAAAAATCTTCCATTTAATGTCAATGTATGACTCATGATTAACGTAAAGCATGATTTAAGTGAAAAGACTGAGTTGTTGATGCATATCTCAGGGTAGTATTCAGTCCATAAAGAGACATGGGAGATGCTTAGTTTGCTCCAAAGAGCAGATAAATAAAATTCACATGCTTTCTAATGCCATAAGACCCAGTGTGAAATGTAGAGGTTTGGACCTAAGGAAATCATCCTGCACACGTTTGGGCCCAGAGAGATCCAAGGCTAGAGGTTCATGGGAACTGCAGTCTTCAACGTAGAGGTTCATGGGAACTGCAGTCTTCAACGTTTCTCAACACATGCAAGATTATTGTGGCAATAACAACACATTCAAGTGCACAGTGAGTTCACTTGATGCTTCTTGGAACAAAGTCACGTGGAACTAGTTCTGAGAAGGAGTTTATTGGATCTATTGGCTCAAAGGACATTCCCAGGGATTCACATTGGAAAGGGAAGTATTTCTATGAAACAACACACAGGGAACAATACATTTAGACACATACCCAGTGGAACCTCACAGTAAATAAACCCAGAACATACCCAGTGGAACCTCACAGTAAATAAACCCAGAACATACCCAGTGGAACCTCACAGTAAATAAACCCAGAACATACCCAGTGGAACCTCACAGTAAATAAACCCAGAACATACCCAGTGGAACCTCACAGTAAATAAACCCAGAACATACCCAGTGGAACCTCACAGTAAATAAACCCAGAACATACCCAGTGGAACCTCACAGTAAATAAACCCAGAACATACCCAGTGGAACCTCACAGTAAATAAACCCAGAACATACCCAGTGGAACCTCACAGTAAATAAACCCAGAACATACCCAGTGGAACCTCACAGTAAATAAACCCAGAACATACCCAGTGGAACCTCACAGTAAATAAACCCAGAACATACCCAGTGGAACCTCACAGTAAATAAACCCAGAACATACCCAGTGGAACCTCACAGTAAATAAACCCAGAACATACCTAGTGGAACCTCCAGTGGTGGAAAAAGTAATCAATTGCCATACTTGAGTAAAAGTAAAGATACCTTAAAAAGAAAATGACAAGTAAAGGTCACTCAGTAAAATCCTACTTGAGTAAAAGTCAAAGTATTTGGTTTTAAATATACTTAAGTATCAAAAGTAAAAATACAAACCATTTCAAAATCCCTATTTTAACCAAACCAGACGGCACAATTTGTTTATTTTTTTTGTATTGACGGATAGCCAGGGGCACACTCCAACACTCAGACATCATTTACAGATAGCCAGGGGCACACTCCAACACTCAGACATCATTTACTGATAGCCAGGGTCACACTCCAACACTCAGACATCATTTACAGATAGCCAGGGGCACACTCCAACACTCAGACATCATTTACTGATAGCCAGGGGCACACTCCAACACTCAGACATCATTTACAGATAGCCAGGGGCACACTCCAACACTCAGACATCATTTACAGATAGCCAGGGTCACACTCCAACACTCAGACATCATTTACAGATAGCCAGGGGCACACTCCAACACTCAGACATCATTTACAAATGAAGCGTTTGTGTTTAGCGAGTCAGATGCAGTAGGGATGACCAGGGATGTTCTCTTGATAAGTGTGTGAATTGGACCTTTTTCCTGTCAAAATGTAACGAGTATTTTTGGGTGTCAGGGAAAATGTATGGAGTAAAAAGTACATTATTTTCTTTAGGAATGTAGTGAAGTAAAAGTAAAAGTTGGCCAAAATATAAATAGTAAAGTAAAGTACAGATACCCCAGAAAACTACTTAGGTAGTACTTTAAAGTATTTTTACTTAAGTACTTTACACCACTGGGAACCTCACAGTAAATAAACCAAGAACACACCCAACGGATGATGATATCAAAGCATAACTAACAGACCCTGACCTGTTTCAATCTGCTAAACAAGACAGACTATCAATTATTGTACACACACACACACCGTTTTCACCTCTAATATCAGTCTGCACATACAGAGCCCATATTAAATAGACAGGAAGTATGTTGCCTGTTCCGAGCCCACAGGAAGTGAGAGAAGTCAAAAAGAATGAGTGTTCTCTCACACAGGAATTCCACCATTTGAAAAGCAGACATTGTGTTCCTAAGGCCCCTGTACCGTCCTGTGGTGCTACAGCTCCTGGTTCCAAGGTACACAGACAATCCCTCTGTATTAAGATCAAGCCTGGGCCACGTCCCAAATGGCACCCTATTCCCTATATAGTGCACTACTGTTGACCAGGGCCCATAAGCTCCCTATTCCCTAGGGGGCTCTGGTCTAAAGTAGTGCACTATGTAGGGAATAGGGTGCCATTCTCTGGTCTAAAGTAGTGCACTATATAGGGAATAGGGTGCCATTCTTTGGTCTAAAGTAGTGCACTATATAGGGAATAGGGTGCCATTCTCTGGTCTAAAGTAGTGCACTACATAGGGAATAGGGTGCCATTCTCTGGTCAAAAGTAGTGCACTATATAGGGAATAGGGTGCCATTCTCTGGTCTAAAGTAGTGCACTATATAGGGAATAGGGTGCCATTCTCTGGTCTAAAGTAGTGCACTACATAGGGAATAGGGTGCCATTCTTTGGTCTAAAGTAGTGCACTACATAGGGAATAGGGTGTCATTCTCTGGTCTAAAGTAGTGCACTATGTAGGGAATAGGGTGCCCCTCTCTGGTCTAAAGTAGTGCACTATGTAGGGAATAGGGTGCCATTCTCTGGTCTAAAGTAGTGCACTATATAGGGAATAGGGTGCCATTCTCTGGTCTAAAGTAGTGCACTATATAGGGAATAGAGTGCCATTCTCTGGTCTAAAGTAGTGCACTATATAGGGAATAGGGTGCCATTCTCTGGTCTAAAGTAGTGCACTACATAGGGAATAGGGTGCCATTCTTTGGTCTAAAGTAGTGCACTACATAGGGAATAGGGTGTCATTCTCTGGTCTAAAGTAGTGCACTATGTAGGGAATAGGGTGCCCCTCTCTGGTCTAAAGTAGTGCACTATATAGGGAATAGGGTGCCCCTCTCTGGTCTAAAGTAGTGCACTATGTAGGGAATAGGGTGCCCCTCTCTGGTCTAAAGTAGTGCACTATATAGGGAATAGGGTGCCATTCTCTGGTCTAAAGTAGTGCACTATGTAGGGAATAGGGTGCCCCTCTCTGGTCTAAAGTAGTGCACTATGTAGGGAATAGGGTGCCCCTCTCTGGTCTAAAGTAGTGCACTATATAGGGAATAGGGTGCCATTCTCTGGTCTAAAGTAGTGCACTATGTAGGGAATAGGGTGCCCCTCTCTGGTCTAAAGTAGTGCACTATGTAGGGAATAGGGTGCCCCTCTCTGGTCTAAAGTAGTGCACTATATAGGGAATAGGGTGCCATTCTCTGGTCTAAAGTAGTGCACTATGTAGGGAATAGGGTGCCCCTCTCTGGTCTAAAGTAGTGCACTACATAGGGAATAGGGTGTCATTCTCTGGTCTAAAGTAGTGCACTATGTAGGGAATAGGGTGCCCCTCTCTGGTCTAAAGTAGTGCACTATGTAGGGAATAGGGTGCCCCTCTCTGGTCTAAAGTAGTGCACTATATAGGGAATAGGGTGCCATTCTCTGGTCTAAAGTAGTGCACTATGTAGGGAATAGGGTGCCATTCTCTGGTCTAAAGTAGTGCACTACATAGGGAATAGAGTGCCATTTGGAACGTAGCCCAGTAGTAGTAGTGACTACTTGGTTACATGGATATGCTTCTTAAATCAAACTTAGTTGAAACCATTACACTTGGTTATTATCACAGCATTTCATTATTATTCAGGTTATTACTTATAACTATTAAATCAATAAATTAAGAAATGCCTTTTTGTTGAGGAGGATCTGTCACAACATTAATGGAATCAAAATAAAGACATACCTTCATTGTCTTTTGGCTTTTCTGCATATATATATATATATATTTTAAATACAGATCCTACTTCGACACACACAAAAAACCATTCAAACGAATGGGTTCTCCTACTTTTCCCAAAATGTTCACATAATGTCACAAACCCTGCTGCTGCGGTCATTTGATGGCAGTGGCAAGAGAGGACGCCTGATGAGAGAGAGAAATAAAATGTAGCCTACGGAAAACAGGCCCTTTACAAGATTAAATCATGACAGGAGCATTTGGTTCTCATGAAAGAGGAGGAAGTCCAGACAGGCTCCTTTAGGAAACATTCTGAATGAACATATACACATATATATATATATATATATATATATATATATACATATATATATATATATACACACACACACACACACACACACACATACAGTGGGGAGAACAAGTATTTGATACACTGCCAATTTTGCAGGTTTTCCTACTTACAAAGCATGTAGAGGTCTGTAATTTTTATCATAGGTACACTTCAACTGTGAGAGACGGAATCTAAAACAAAAATCCAGAAAATCACATTGTATGATTTTTAAGTAATTAATTTGCATTTTATTGCATGACATAAGTATTTCATACATCAGAAAAGCAGAACTTAATATTTGGTACAGAAACATTTGTTTGCAATTACAGAGATCATATGTTTCCTGTAGGTCTTGACCAGGTTTGCACACACTGCAGCAGGGATTTTGGCCCACTCCTCCATACAGACCTTCTCCAGATCCTTCAGGTTTCGGGGCTGTCACTGGGCAATACGGACTTTCAGCTCCCTCCAAAGATTTTCTATTGGGTTCAGGTCTGGAGACTGGCTAGGCCACTCCAGGACCTTGATATGCTTCTTATGGAGCCACTCCTTAGTTGCCCTGGCTGTGTGTTTCGGGTCGTTGTCATGCTGGAAGACCCAGCCACGACCCATCTTCAATGCTCTTACTGAGGGAAGGAGGTTGTTGGCCAAGATCTCGTGATACATGGCCCCATCCATCCTCCCCTCAATACGGTGCAGTCGTCCTGTCCCCTTTGCAGAAAAGCATCCCCAAAGAATGATGTTTCCACCTCCATGCTTCACAGTTGGGATGGTGTTCTTGGGGTTGTAACTCATCCTTCTTCTTCCTCCAAACACGGCGAGTGGAGTTTAGACCAAAAAGCTATATTTTTGTCTCATCAGACCACATGACCTTCTCCCATTCCTCCTCTGGATCATCCAGATGGTCATTGGCAAACTTCAGATGGGCCTGGACATGTGCTGGCTTGAGCAGGGGGACCTGAACCCTCACCTTCCTCATGATCATTGATGCCCCACGAGGTGAGATCTTGCATGGAGCCCCAGACCGAGGGTGATTGACCGTCATCTTGAACTTCCATTTTCTAATAATTGCGCCAACAGTTGCCTTCTCACCAAGCTGCTTGCCTATTGTCCTGTAGCCCATCCCAGCCTTGTGCAGGTCTACAATTTTATCCCTGATGTCCTTACACAGCTCTCTGGTCTTGGCCATTGTGGAGAGGTTGGAGTCTGTTTGATTGAGTGTGTGGACAGGTGTCTTTTATACAGGTAACGAGTTCAAACAGGTGCAGTTAATACAGGTAATGAGTGGAGAACAGGAGGGCTTCTTAAAGAAAAACTAACAGGTCTGTGAGAGCCGGAATTCTTACTGGTTGGTAGGTGATCAAATACTTATGTCATGCAATAAAATGCAAATTAATTACTTAAAAATCATACAAATGTGATTTTCTGGATTTTTGTTTTAGATTCCGTCTCTCAGTTGAAGTGTACCTATGAGAAAAATTACAGACCTCTACATGCTTTGTAAGTAGGAAAACCTGCAAAATCGGCAGTGTATCAAATACTTGTTCCCCCCACTGTGCACACACACACACACACACACACACACACACACACACACACACACACACACACACACACACACACACACATATATATATATATATATACAGGCCTATAGAGAGAAGCTGTGAACTTACGCACCCGTCAAGCAAAGCCACCAGCGTATGTCAGACACGCACAAATATTTATCCTTTCCTTAAAAACAAATTAAAAACCTAGGCCTACCTTAAGCTTTCCGAAAGTAGGCCACAAGATAATGAATTGACAAGGACAGTGTGAAGGGGACATCTATTCTATGAAAATGTAATTATGATGATTAACGGTAAATTGCCTGTTTTACAGATGGTAGGTTACCACGGGCGGACCGACAATACCATATCGTCCAGAACCTGATCAGCGTCGATCAGTCTATAAATTAGGAATATAATCCGTATCAAATTATACCATGCCAGGTCGGAGAGGACTGGCCCATTGTCCATTTGACATTAGCCCATTATAGGCCTCAGAGCCAGAACAACCTTGTCCACTGCTGTTGAATAATTCATGAATAGTCAGACACATCCAACCTTTTTTAAAAAGACAAATGTATTTATTTACTAGCAATGAAAACGTGCATTGTATAAAATAAAGTCCACACATCAAATGTTTAATTTTTTTAACTGAAGTGCCACAGCCTATACAGTTTGCGAAAGTATTCATCCCCCCTTGGAATTTTTCCTATTTTGTTGCCTTACAACCTGGAAGTAAAATGGATTTTGGGGGGGGTTGTATCATTTGATTTACACAACATGCCTACCACTTTGAAGACGCAAAATATTTATTTTTGTGAAACAAACAAGAAATACGATTTTTAAAAACAGAACTTGAGCGTGCATAACTATTCATCCCCCCCAAAGTCAATACTTTGTAGAGCCACCTTTTGCAGCAATTACAGGTGCTAGTCGCTTGGGGTATGTCTCTATAAGCTTGGCACATCTAGCCACTGGGATTTTTGCCCATTCTTCAAAGCAAAACTGCTCCAGCTCCTTCAAGTTGGATCGGTTCCGCTGGTGTACAGCAATCTTTAAGTCATACCACAGATTCTCAATTGGATTGAGGTCTGGGCTTTGACTAGGCCATTCCAAGACATTTAAATGTTTCCCCTTAAACCACTCAAGTGTTGCTTTAGCGGTATGCTTAGGGTCATTACATTTACATTTACATTTTAGTCATTTAGCAGACGCTCTTATCCAGAGCGACTTACAGTTAGTGAATACATATTTTTTTATACTGGCCCCCCATGCTCTATCAACTGAGCTACATCCCTGGATCATTGTCCTGCTGGAAGGTGACCCTCAGTCCTAGTCTCAAATCTCTAGAAGACTGAAACAGGTTTCCCTCAAGAATTTCCCTGTATTTAACGGCATCCATCATTCCTTCAATTCTGACCAGTTTCCCAGTCCCTGCCGATGAAAAACATTCCCACAGCATGATGCTGCCACCACCATGCTTCACTGTGGGGATGGTGTTCTCCGGGTGATGAGAGGTGTTGGGTTTGCGTTTTCCTTGATGGACAAAAAGCTAAATTTTAGTCTCATCTGACCAGAGTACCTTCTTCCATATGTTTGGGGAGTCTCCCACATGTCTTTTGGCAAACACCAAACATGTTTGCTTATTTTTTTCTTTAAGCAATGGCTTTTTTCTGGCCACTCTTCCGTAAAGCCCAGCTCTGTGGAGTGTACGGCTTAAAGTGGTCCTATGGACAGATACTCCAATCTCTGCTGTGGAGCTTTGCAGCTCCTTCAGGGTTATCTTTGGTCTCTTTGTTGCCTCTCTGATTAATGCCTTCCTTGCCTGGTCCGTGAGTTTTGGTGGGCGGCCCTCTCTTGGCAGGTTTGTTGTTTGTTTTATAACCCAACTCTGATCTGTACTTCTCCACAACTTTGTCCCTGGCCTGTTTGGAGAGCTCCTTGGTCTTCATGGTACCACTTGCTTGGTGGTGCCCTTTGCTTAGTGGTGTTGCAGACTCTGGGGCCTTTCAGAACAGGTGTATATATACACTGAGATCATGTGACACAGATTGCACACGTGGACTTTATTTAACTAATTATGTGACTTCTGAAGGTAATTGGTTGCACCAGATATTATTTAGGGGCTTCATAGCAAAGGGGGTGAATATATATGCACGCAACACTTTTCTGTTATTTATTTTTTAAAAATTTTTGAAACTAGTTATTTCTTTCATTTCACTTCACCAATTTGGACTATTTTGTGTATGTCCATTACATGAACCCCCCCCCCCCCCCAAAAAAAAATATATATATTACAGGTTGTAATGCAACAAAATAGGAAAAACACCAAGGGGGATGAATACTTCTGCAAGGCACTGTACCTCCACACACACACATTCCTGTTGGAAAGACGAGGAGATCTAGAAGGTTTGATAAACGGACTAAGTTAGCAAAACAATAGTTTATAAATAATTAGTAAACACTCCCGCTATTAGGTCAAGTTTATCTACATGAAAATAAAGTTAATAAAACAAATACAAATGCCAAAAATGAATGTAGGCCTATTTAAACAGTTTGGACGGTTATTTAAATTTTCATGATGGTCCTCATCCAAAAACATTTACATTACATTTTAGTCATTTAGCAGACGAGTCAGTTACACGGTTATTCAATTACCGTCATAGCCACTTCCTGTTCCTGCTGCTGTCCAGCTGAACAACAGTCAGGTCACACTCACAGTGACACAAAACTCACTGTACTCAGGCCTCTTTACAAGGAAACAGTTACAATAAGACAGACAAGGATTAACCAAAAACCTGTCTGCATTCTCCACCACTGACCATTACCCAAATACACACACACACACACACACACACACACACACACACACACACACACACACACACAAAAGAAAAGTACCCATAAAATAAATAAATAGACAGACTTCCTTCCCTTGAGCTGCTGGTAAGCACATAGAGTTGGTCCATTTCCTTAGTGACAGTTTGCTTTACCCCCTGTACTCTCTCCGCAACACTATTCACTCATGGTTAATGGTTGAAACCTGTCTATAATATCTACAGTGCATTTGGAAAGTATTCAGACCCCTTGACTTTCTCCACATTTTCTTACTTTACAGCCTTTTTCTAAAATGGATTAAATGTGTTTTGTTTTTCTCAATCTACACACACACTACCCCATAATGACAAAGCAAAAACAGGTTTTTAGAAATGTTTGCTAATTTATAAAAAATATATATCACATTTACATAAGTATTCAGAACCTTTACTCAGTACTTTGTTGAAGCACCTTTGGCAGTGATTACAGCCTCAAGTCTTCTTGGGTATGACGCTACAAGCTTGGCACACCTGTATTTGGGGAGTTTCTCCCATTCTTCTCTGCAGATCCTCTCAAGCTCTGTCAGGTTGGATCAAATCAAATCAAATTTTATTGGTCACATGCGCCGAATACAACAGGTGCAGACATTACAGTGAAATGCTTACTTACAGCCCTTAACCAACAGTGCATTTATTTTAAACAAAAAAGTAAGAATAAAACAACAACAAAAAAGTGTTGAGAAAAAAAGAGCAGAAGTAAGATAAAGTGACAGTAGGGAGGCTATATATACAGTAAAATAAAGTGACAGTAGGGAGGCTATATATACAGGGGGGTACCGGCTAGTTGAGGTAGTTGAGGTAATATGTACATGTGGGTAGAGTTAAAGTGACTATGCATAAATACTTAACAGAGTAGCAGCAGCGTAAAAAGGATGGGGTGGGGGGGCAGTGCAAATAGTCCGGGTAGCCATGATTAGCTGTTCAGGAGTCTTATGGCTTGGGGGTAGAAGCTGTTGAGAAGTCTTTTGGACCTAGACTTGGCACTCCGGTACCGCTTGCCGTGCGGTAGCAGAGAGAACAGTCTATGACTAGGGTGGCTGGAGTCTTTGACAATTTTGAGGGCCTTCCTCTGACACCGCCTGGTATAGAGGTCCTGGATGGCAGGGAGCTTTGCCCCAGTGATGTACTGGGCCGTACGCACTACCCTCTGTAGTGCCTTGCGGTCAGAGGCCAAGCAGTTGCCATACCAGGCGGTGATGCAACCAGTCAGGATGCTCTCGATGGTGCAGCTGTAGAATTTTTTGAGGATCTGAGGACCCATGCCAAATCTTTTTAGTCTCCTGAGGGGGAATAGGCTTTGTCGTGCCCTCTTCACGACTGTCTTGGTGTGTTTGGACCATGATAGTTCGTTGGTGATGTGGACACCAAGGAACTTGAAGCTCTCAACCTGTTCCACTACAGCCCCGTCGATGAGAATGGGGGCGTGCTCAGTCCTCTTTTTTTTCCTGTAGTCCACAATCATCTCCTTTGTCTTGGTCACGTTGAGGGAGAGGTTGTTGTCCTGGCACCACACGGCCAGATCTCTGACCTCCTCCCTATAGGCTGTCTCATCGTTGTCGGTGATCAGGCCTACCACTGTTGTGTCGTCGGCAAACTTAATGATGGTGTTGGAGTCGTGCCTGGCCATGCAGTCATGGGTGAACAGAGAGTACAGGAGGGGACTGAGCACGCACCCCTGAGGGGCCCCCGTGTTGAGGATCAGTGTGGCAGATGTGTTGTTACCTACCCTTACCACCTGGGGGCGGCCCGTCAGGAAGTCCAGGATCCAGTTGCAGAGGGAGGTGTTTAGTCCCAGGATCCTTAGCTTAGTGATGAGCTTAGAGGGCACTATGGTGTTGAATGCTGAGCTGTAGTCAATGAATAGCATTCTCACATAGGTGTTCCTCTTGTCCAGGTGGGAAAGGGCAGTGTGGAGTGCGATAGAGATTGCATCATCTGTGGATCTGTTGGGGCGGTATGCAAATTGGAGTGGGTCTAGGGTTTCTGGGATTATGCTGTTGATGTGAGCCATGACCAGTCTTTCAAAGCACTTCATGGCTACAGACGTCAGTGCTACGGGTCGGTAGTCATTTAGGCAGGTTATCTTAGAGTTCTTGGGCACGGGGACTATGGTGGTCTGCTTGAAACATGTTGGTATTACAGACTCAGTCAGGGACATGTTGAAAATGTCAGTGAAGACACTTGCCAGTTGGTCAGCACATGCTCGGAGTACACGTCCTGGTAATCCGTCTGGCCCTGCGGCCTTGTGAATGTTGACCTGCTTAAAAGTCTTACTCACATCGGCTACGGAGAGCGTGATCACATAGTCGTCCGGAACAGCTGGTGCTCTCATGCATGCTTCAGTGTTGCTTGCCTCGAAGCGAGCATAGAAGTGGTTTAGCTCGTCTGGTAGGCTTGTGTCACTGGGCAGCTCGCGGCTGTGCTTCCCTTTGTAGTCTGTAATAGTTTTCAAGCCCTGCCACATCCGACGAGCGTCAGAGCCAGTGTAGTATGATTCAATCTTAGACCTGTATTGACTCTTTGCCTGTTTGATGGTTCGTCGGAGGTCATAGCGGGATTTCTTATAAGCGTCCGGGTTAGAGTCCCGTTCCTTGAAAGCGGCAGCTCTACCCTTTAGCTCAGTGCGGATGTTTCCTGTAATCCATGGCTTCTGGTTGGGGTATGTACGTACGGTCACTGTGGGGACGACATCATCGATGCACTTATTGATGAAGCCAGTGACTGATGTGGTGTACTCCTCAATGCTGTCTGAAGAATCCCGGAACATGTTCCAGTCTGTGCTAGCAAAACAGTCCTGTAGCTTAGCATCTGCGTCATCTGACCACTTTTTTATTAGCCGAATCACTGGTGCTTCCTGCTTCAGTTTTTGCTTATAAGCAGGAATCAGGAGGATAGAGTTATGGTCAGATTTGCCAAATGGAGGGCGAGGGAGAGCTTTGTATGCGTCTCTGTGTGTGGAGTAAAGGTGGTCTAGAGTTTTTTCCCCTCTGGTTGCACATTTAACATGCTGGTAGAAATGAGGTAGAACGGATTTAAGTTTCCCTGCATTAAAGTCCCCGGCTACTAGGAGCGCTGCATCTGGATGAGCGTTTTCCTGTTGATTAATGGCCTTGTACAACTCCTTCAGTGCAATCTTAATGCCAGCATTGGTTTGTGGTGGTAAATAGACAGCTATGAAAAATATAGATGAAAACTCTCTTGGTAAATAGTGTGGTCTACAGCTTATCATAAGATACTCTACCTCAGGCGAGCAAAACCTCGAGACTTCCTTAGTATTTGATTTTGTGCACCAGCTGTTGTTTACAAATATACAGAGACCGCCACCCCTCGTCTTACCGGAGTCTGCCGTTCTGTCCTGCCGATGTAGCGTATAGCCTGCTAGCTGAATGTTGTCATTGTTGTCGTTCAGCCACGACTCCGTGAAACATAAGATATTACAGTTTTTAATGTCCCGTTGGTAGGATAACCGTAATCTTAAATCGTCAATTTTATTCTCAAAAGATTGAACATTGGGGAGAGTCGCTGCACAGATATTTTCAGGTCTCTCCAGAGATGTTAGATCGGGTTCAAGTCCGGGCTCTGGCTGGGCCACTCACGGACATTCAGAGACTTGTCCCGAAGCCAGGTCGTTGTCCTGTTGGAAGGTGAACCTTCGCCCCAGTCTGAGGTCCTGAGCGCTCTGGAGCAGGTTTTCGTCAAGGAACTCTGTACTTTGCTCCGTTCTTCTTTCCCTCAATCCTGACTCGTCTCCCAGCCTCTGCCGCTGAAAAACATCCCCACAGCATGATGCTGCCACCACCATGCTTCACCGTAGGGATGGTGCCAGGTTTCCTCCAGAAGTGACACTTGGCATTCAGGCCAAAGAGTTCAATATTGGTTTCATCAGACCAGAGAATCTTGTTTCTCATGATCTGAGAGTCCTTTAAGTGCCTTTTGGCAAACTCCAAGCGGGCTGTCATGTGCCTTTTACTGAGGAGTGGCTTCCGTCTGGCCACTCTACCATAAAGGCCTGATTGGTGGACTGCTGCAGAGATGGTTGTCCTTCTGGAAGTTTCTCCCATCTCCACAGAGGAACTCTGGAGCTCTGTCAGAGTGAACATCGGGTTTTTGGTCGTCACCTTGACCAAGTCCCTTCTCCCCCGATTGATCAGTTTGGCCAGGCGGCCAGCTCTAGGAAGAGTCTTGGTGGTTTCAAACTTCATCCATTTAAGAATGATGGAGGCCACTGTGTTCTTGAGGACCTTCAATGCTGCAGACATTTTTTGGTACCCTTCCCCAGATCTGTGCCTTGACACAATCCTGTCTCTGAGCTCTACGGACAATTCCTTCAACCTCATGGCTTGGTTTTTGCTCTGACTTGCACTGTCAACTGTGGGACCTTTATATAGACAGGTGTGTGCCTTTCCAAATCATGTCCAATCAATTGAATTTACCACAGATGGTCTCCAATCAAGTTATAGAAACATCTCAAGGATGATCAATGGAAACAGGATGCACCTGAGCTCAATGTCGAGTCTCATAGCAAAGGGTCTGAATACTTATGTAAATAAGGTATCTGTTTATTATTTTTTAATAAATGTGCAAACATTTCTAAAAACCTGTTTCGCTTTGTCATTATGGGGTATTGTGTGTAGATTGATGAGGAAAATGTTTTATTGAATCCATTTTAGAATAAGGCTGTAAAGTTACAAAATGTGGAAAAAGTCAAGGGGTCTGAATACTTTCCCAATGCACTGTATGTCTCATTGGATGCAAGAGTCCTTGAATGACCTCTACTATGAATCATCCATCTTCAGTCCAATGCTGCTCTGCCCTCAGACAGACAGCAAGACACTGGCACATTTAGCTGTGTGGAAAGGGAAGTATTTATATGAAACAACACACAGGGCACAATACATTTAGACACATACCCAGTGGAACCTCACAGTGTGTGTAGGCTGTCACTCAAAATCAAATCAAATTGT
Source organism: Coregonus lavaretus (assembly GCF_964263955.1). Classification (NCBI taxonomy): domain Eukaryota; kingdom Metazoa; phylum Chordata; class Actinopteri; order Salmoniformes; family Salmonidae; genus Coregonus; species Coregonus lavaretus. The sequence goes on along the minus strand of NC_140020.1, from coordinate 150,698 downwards.
CTCGTACACCTACAGTATTTTGCAGATGTTTATCGCAGGTTTTAGCGAAAACGCTTGTTTTTCTCCAATAGTGCAAGAAATTAAGAGAATATCATAACACTGAATGTCAGAGTATAAATATACACTGAAGCCACACCCTTTGCTGACAGGTGTATAAAATCGAGCACACAACCATGCAATCTCCATAGACAAACACTGGTAGTAGAATGCCCTTACTGAAGAGCTCAGTGACTTTCAACGTGGCACCGTCATAGGATGCCACCTTTCCAACAAGTCAGTTTGTCAGATTTCTGCCCTGCTAGAGCTGCCCCGGTCAACTGTAAGGGCTGTTATTGTGAAGTGGAAACGTCTAGGAGCAACAACGGCTCAGCTGCGAAGTGGTAGGCCACACAAGCTCCCAGAACGGGACCGCCGAGTGCTGGAGCGCGTAAAAATAGTCTGTCCTCGGTCGCAACGCTCACCACCGAGTTCCAAACTGCCTCTGGAAGCAACGTCAGCACAATAACTGTTCGTCGGGAGCTTCATGAAATGGGTTTCCATGTCCAAGCAGCCGCACACAAGCCTAAGATCCCCATGCTCAATGCCAAGCGTCGGCTGGAGTGGCGTAAAGCTCGCCGCCATTGGACTCTGGAGCAGTGGAAACGCGTTCTCTGGAGTGATGAATCACGCTTCACCATCTGGCAGTCCCGACGGACGAATCTGGGTTTGGTGGAGGAGGAATAATGGACTGGGGCTGTTTTTCATGGATTGGGCTAGGCCCCTTAGTTCCAGGGAAGCCCAACATCAATGCCCGACCTCACTAATGCTCTTGTGGCTGAATGGAAGCAAGTCCCCCGCAGCAATGTTCCAACATCTAGTGGAAAGCCTTCCAAGAAGAGTGGAGGCTGTTATAGCAGCAAAGGGGGGGACCAACTCCATATTAATGCCCCATGATTTTGGAATGAGATGTTCGACGAGCAGGTGTCCACATACCTTTGGTCATGTAGTGTATTTCTACAGCTTGGTGGCAACGTGGCAATATCTGAGTGTGATACAGATCTTCCACACAAAGCTTTTTATTTAGTTTTTGTTAGCAAGATGTTGTGGCTGTTGGCTATAACCTACTACAGGTACACTGCTGAAACAGTGATTTATTGTGTATGCTTTTAAAGTTGAAAAACAGGTCTGATTGCCATATCACGGTCATAAACCTCAGATCCGAGAGAGGGGATTTAACTGCTCACTCAATCTGCTTTAAAATAAAAGGGGCATTGTGCGATGGAGGTCAAGCAAGGAGCTCACAGGGCCATAACAGGGCTTCATAACCAAGCTAAGCTATGCATAACGCCACTACTGTACTTTGTCCAGCAACACTGAGCGTTTTTACATCATTCTAGAAGAGTGAGCATAGACTGTGTGGGGCTGGGTGTACTGTGGGTGTACTGTGGGTGTCCTGGGGGTGTCCTGGGTGGTCTGGGGGGTGTACTGGGGGGGGGCTGGGTGTACCTAAAATATTTAGGTTTGAATATGACTTGAAAGACCAAAGCATTTCACAACCTGTGTAGTTCATTGCACTGACATAGCACTTGGTGGTCATAACACACCTTCAACATGTTGCCAGGACAACAACTTCTCCCTCAACGACAGCAACAAAAAAAAAAGGAGTTGATTGTTGACTTCAGGAAGCAGAGGAGGGAACATGCCCCGATCCACATCAACGGGACGGCAGTAGAGAGAGTCAGCCGTTTTAAGTTCCTCAGCGTCCACATCACCAAGGACTTGACATGAACCAACAACACCACCACACTTGTCAAGAGGGAGCAACAGTGACTCTACTTCCGAAGGCGGCTGAAGAAATTTGGCCAAGCCACCCCGGGTCCTCTCCAAAATACAGGTCCGCTGCACCATCGAGAGCGTCCTGACCAGTTGCGTCACAGCCTGGTCTGGGAATTGCTCCGTCCACGACCTCAAGGCCCTCCAGTGGGTGGTGAAGATGGCCCAGTACATCACTGGGACTATGCTCGCACCCATCCAGGACATCACTGGGACCGCGCTCCCACCCATCCAGGACATCACTGGGACCGCGCTCCCACCCATCCAGGACATCACTGGGACCGCGCTCCCACTCACCCAGGACATCACTGGGACCGCGCTCCCACCCATCCAGGACATCACTGGGACCGCGCTCCCACCCATCCAGGACATCACTGGGACCGCGCTCCCACTCACCCAGGACATCACTGGGACCGCGCTCCCACCCATCCAGGACATCACTGGGACCGCGCTCCCACTCACCCAGGACATCACTGGGACCGCGCTCCCACTCACCCAGGACATCACTGGGACCGCGCTCCCACCCATCCAGGACATCACTGGGACCGCGCTCCCACTCACCCAGGACATCACTGGGACCGCGCTCCCACTCACCCAGGACATCACTGGGACCGCGCTCCCACTCACCCAGGACATCTACTCCAAACGGTACCTGAGGAAGGCCTGCTGCGTCATTCCACCCCAGCCACGACCTGTTCACCCCTTTACTGTCGGGCATGAGGTCTGATAGAAACTGTCTCTGAGCCTTTCTATCTAAAAGCCATCAGACTGCACTGACTCAGCACCGTAGCACACGTGCACTCACCCACACACACCAGACTCTTATTATGATAGGTAAATACTGCACAATTTAAACACCTGCCCCCACCTTCCCCAAAACACGTGTAAATATTGGACTATAAATGGTTCCTTCCTGTATTATTCTGATGATAAAATGTTTATTCTATTCTACTGAGACATTTATTTTGTGTTCTTTTTCTTATCTTTTATGATTTCTTATTGTTGTTGCATTTTCCAGAAGGAACCTGCAGTAAGCATTTCGTTGAACAGTGTATACCATGTGTATACCTGTACATAAGACTAATAAAACTTGAAACATATTTGCCTTGAAAGATAAGCTCTATCAACGGTGCCAAATGGTTTTCTTGTGACAACAATACCTGGCAGTCAGGAGACAGTGGCTTGCAGCGCTATGAGTGACTGTTAGTATGACGGTAGTGAGAAGTGTCAGGTGACAGATAGGTGCCAATGCGTCATAGGCTTTATTGTCCAATCAACACCTATGATTGAATTGCTGTGGTTTTCTATTGGCTTCGGGAAATTATATTGCAGTCCTAATAGGCTTGATTTTATTACAGGGTAATTTTACATTGACGTGGATCGATGTCTATTGATCCACAATGTATTGCCTGGAAGTGTCAATCGTGTATGATTCCCCAAGGAATATGGGGTTAACAGATAGGGATACATCAACGATACATTGTATCACAAAATGGCAATGCCTTGTGAGGTATTATGACATACAGTGAAAGTCCTGTCAAATTGATTACTTGTAACCTGACCTGGGCCAACCTCTAAAGTCACATCACAAGTGTCTGGGGAGAAGAAAAAAAATCACTGGAATGGATTTCACATGGTAGGAAGCTGCAGTCAAATAACTATGTCACAACAGACAAACAAATACACTTCTGGAACTCACCACATATGTTGATCCATTTTCTCCCGAACGAACCTCCGTTTCGGGAATGGAAAAATGCATTTTAGGATGGGCCCACTGGACGAAAATTCCACTATTTGGGATGAAAAAGGAACCACAAATCTAGAAGGTAAAGTCTACGGCGAAAGTGATCTTACACTTCTCCGCATTTACTCGGTAATCCAGTGTTCCGTTCGTTGTTCAAACCGAGGCGACGGAGGGAGAAAAAAAAACGGATTTTGTTTATCCAACAAGTCCTGCTGCACCGTACTGGAATAGTATAAAACTTCTCCCACGTCAGTAAGTAACGTCACTCTAAACTTTTCCCACTAGTGTCCTCCTAGCAGCCATGTTGCAGATGTAGGCACTTGCACCTTCATTGTTGGCTGTAAAATTATATTTATTCGTCGACTGTGTGTGTGTGGAGGTCCAAAAACATTCACCGTTACCGTTGGCCCTGTTGTAACGATCCGTTCTCAATTCGTGCCGACGATCCCATTCATTTGCGTAATTATTATAACTTTTGGATCAAAAGGCGCAGTTAGCTCCTGCCATCCCCAGTCACTGCCCTAAATGGTTTAAACGACTGAGACCTGTGTGTCGTGAACAATATTATTGTGAACAACAATAGTGGAACCGGCGGTTCGCCTTCAAAATAAAAGTCCCCCATTGAAACTGATACAAACGGATAAAAATAGTGGAAACATGCCATAATTGGACTAGATAATGATAAACCAGGTTGAAATGTTGTTAAATTCAACGAAAGACATTTATTAGTTAATTTGACCCCCCAAAAAAAGTTACAATCAGTTGAAATCGCACTGTGGATGTATTTGAATTGCATTGGGGCATGAAATGGGGCAGCCTACTCAGTAGTCTCGCGTTGCCATACCTCCCAAATTAAGTTGCTGTCACGCCTCCCTTAGAGGTCTGTTGAATTTTGTATTGCAAAAACGGTTTGAATGGTCAGCTTGTTCCTAGCGGCAAGATTTTGATTGGATGTTACCCCCACATGACTGTACGTTTTGTTTACCCCATATGTAACTCTGTGTTGTTGTTTTTTTCCGCACTGCTTTGCTTTATCTTGGCCAGGTCGCAGTTGTAAATGAGAACTTGTTCTCAACTGGCTTACCTTGTTAAATAAAGGTTAAACAAATATATATATATGAAAATAAAAACATGACTCAGACAGGGTAGGACACATTTTGTCGAAAGTTGTTCCATGTGCTAGCTAGTTTGCAACATTGTAGAAAATGGAAGAAAACCTGGAGGAAAAACTGAATTCTGTTCATCCAGAAGTGTACTCTATACACACAATCGTCATACATTATATGGCCAAAAATATCTCATTCCAAAATCAAGGGCATTAATATGGAGTTGGTCCCCCCTTTGCTGCTATAACAGCCTCCACTCTTCTGGGAAGTCTTTCCAATAGATGTTGGATCATTGCTACGGGGGACTTGCTTCCATTCAGCCACATGAGCATTAATGAGGTCGGGCATTGATGTTGGGCAATTAGGCCTGGCTCACAGTCGGCGTTCCAATTCATCCCAAAGGTGTTCGATGGGGTTGTGGTCAGGGCTCTGTGCAGGCCAGTCAAGTTCTTCCACACCGATCTTGACAAACCATTTCTGTATGGACCTCACTTTGTGCATGGGGACATTATCATACTGAAACAGGAAAGGGCCTTCCCCAAACTGTTGCCACAAAGTTGGGAAGCACAGAATCGTCTAGAATGTCATTGTATGCTGTAGCGTTAAGATTTCCCTTCACTGGAACTAAGGGGCCTAGCCCGAACCATGAAAAACAGCCCCAGACCATTATTCCTCCTCCACCAAACTTTATAATAAAATAATAATATGCCATTTAGCAGACGCTTTTATCCAAAGCGACTTACAGTCATGTGCGCATACATTTTTACGTATGGGTGGTCCCGGGGATCGAACCCACTACCCTGACGTTGAGCTACAGAGGACCACAGTTGGCACTATGCATTGGGGCAGGCATCGTTCTCCTGGCATCCACCAAACCCAGATTTGTCTGTCAGACTGCCAGATGGTGAAGCGTGATTCATCACTCCAAAGAACGCGTTTCCACTGCTACATAGTCCAATGGCGGCAAGCTTTACACCACTCCAGCCGACGCTTGGCATTGCACTTGGTGATCTTAGGCTTGTGTGCGGCTGCTCGGCCATGGAAACCCATTTAATGAAGCTCCAGACGAACAGTTATTGTGCTGACGTTGCTTCCAGAGGCAGTTTGGAACTCGGTAGTGAGTGTTGCAACCGAGGACAGACGATTTTTACACTCTGCAGTCCCGTTCTGTGATCTTGTGTGGCCTACCACTTCACCGCTGAGCCGTTGTTGCTCCTAGACGTTTCCACTTCACAATAACAGCACTTACAGTTGACCGGGCAGCTCTAGCAGGGCAGATATTTGACGAACTGACTTGTTGGGGAGGTGGCATCCTATGGCGATGCCATGTTGAAAGTCACTGAGCTCTTCAGTACGGGCCATTCTACTGCCAGTGTTTGTCTATGGAGATTGCATGGCGGTGTGCTCAATTTTCCACCATTCATTTTTCCCATAGGGGATTTTAGAAACACTTAAAATAAGGTCTGTGTTTCGTGTAGGTTTACCCTGGCGTGATGTATTGATAACCGTGTAAATCTCTATCAGACAAGGTGACTTTTATCAATATATTCGGCTCTGTTTACTCTAAGATTCTAAAATGCTAATTAGCATCAAAGTAGACATCATGCAAGACTACAAATCCCTGCAAGCTCTTGCACGCCATCTCTCGCTGACACCTTTGCTAACCGGTATTGTGTCAATTTAAAACTTGCACACACAAAAATAAGCAGATGCCAGTCTCTGGCAGCGTACAACGCTCAGTCTCTGTCTCTGTCATTCTGTCTCTGTCTCAGTCTCTACAAGGAACATGGTTCTGGTAAAGATAGTTTAGAGAAAGATACAGTCTGAAACTCCTATTAAGAAAAGCCATATCTCAGACTGACCAATAAAAATAAAAGTTTAAGATGGGCAGTCTGAGATATGGCCTTGTCCTCTTGCTCAGTTGTGCACCGGGGCCTCGCACTCCTCTTTCTATTCTGGTTAGAGCCAGTTTGCGCTGTTCTGTGAAGGGAGTAGTACACAGCGTTGTACGAGATCTTCAGTTTCTTGGCAATTTCTCGCATGGAATAGCCTTCATTTCTCAGAACAAGAATAGACTGACGAGTTTCAGAAGAAAGTTATTTGTTTCTGGCCATTTTGAGCCTGTAATCGACCCCACAATTGCTGATGCTCCAGATACTCAACTAGTCTCAAGAAGGACAGTTTTATTGCTTCTTTAATCAAGTTTTCAGCTGTGCTAACATAATTGCAAAAGGGTTTTCTAATGATCAATTAGCCTTTTTAAAATGATACATTTTGGATTAGCAAACACAACTTGCCATTGGAACACAGGACTGATGGTTGCTGATAATGGGCCTCTGTACGCCTATGTAGATATTCCATTAACAATCAGCTGTTTCCAGCTACAATAGCCATTTACAACATTAACATTGTCTACACTGTATTTCTGATCAATTTGATGTTATTTTAATGGGAAAAAAATGCTTTTCTTTCGAAAACAAGGACACTTCTAAGTGACCACAAACTTTTGAACGGTGGTGTACATACAAAAAAGCGAGGTGTAACCTCTACACAATACACGGGACGAGACCCGTAAACGTGTAACCTCTACACAATACACGGGACGAGACCCGTAAACAACAACAGCACAATACACGGTACTCAGGAGACCAACAGACATGGGACAATAATGGACAAGGACAATGGGGAACAGAGGGCCCATATATACACATACTAATCAGGGGGAATGGGAACCAGGTGTGAGTAATGAGACAAGACAGTCCGGGGTTGGTGGTAATGATCCATGTCAGTAACGCCTCGAAAGCCGGTGACGTAGACCTCCGGAGCTGGTGAAAGGAATGAGCAGCGGTACCGGGGGGATCCGTGACAGTACCCCCCCCAGACGCGCTGCACCAGCAGTGGGATGACACCGGCCTCGGGACGACCGCAGGGACGCGGTGCGGGTCGGTCATGGGAACCGACAGTGAAAATCTCTGGTCAGCGACGCGTCCAGGATGTCCACCGCAGGAACCCAGCACCGCTCCTCTGGGCTGTACCCCTCCCAGTCGATGAGGTACTGAAGACGCCCCGCCCGACGCCTCGAATCCAAGACTTCACGGACAGAGTATGCCGGACCTCCCTCGATGTCCAGAGGAGGAGGCGGGGCATCACTGGGTCCAGCCTCAGCGAGGGGACCAGGCACCACTGGCCTGAGGAGAGACACATGAAAAGTCGGGTTAATGCGGTAATCAACAGGGAGTTGAAAACGGTACGTTACCTCATTAACCCTCCTCAGGACTTTAAACGGCCCCACAAACCGCGGGCTCAGCTTCCGGCAGGGCAAGCGGAGGGGCACGTTCTGGGTGGAGAGCCAGACCCGGTCGCCTGGAGAGAAAACAGGCGCCTCACTGCAGTGGAGGTCGGACTGTTCCTTGTGCCGACGCACGGCCCACTGAAGATTGTGCGCAGTGGCTGATAACACGCACTGGAAAGGAGCGAGGTTAGTGGAGAAGTGGCGGAGGGAATTCTGCGCGTACTCAGCCCAAGGCAGAAAATCTGCCCTCTCCTCTGCATCATAGAGGTGAGACAGGGCGTCCACCTTCACGTTCTTCGAGCCTGGCATATAGGAAAGCGTGAATTGGAACCTGGCGAAGAATAGAGCCCACCTGGCCTGTCTCGGGTTTAGCCTCTCCACTGCCCTGATGTACTCCAGGTGGCGGTGGTCCGTCCACACCAGGAAAGGGTGTTTGGACCCCTCCAGCCAGTGCCTCCATGCCTTCAGAGCCTTCTTGACCGCCAAGAGTTCCCCGGTCCCCTACGTCGTAGTTCCTCTGGGCGGGTCTCAGCTGCTTGGAGTAGAAGGCGCAGGGGCCGCAGTTTTGGAGGGGTTCCGGTGTGCTGGGACAGCACCGCCCTGACTCCTACTTCGGAGGCATCCACCTCAACGATGAAGGGGAGTGAGGGGTCGGGATGTGCCAGCACGGGAGCAGTGGTGAAGCGGGCCTTCAGCGTCTCGAACGCCCTCTCCGCCTCCGCTGTCCAACGAAGCCGCTGGGGACCTCCTCTCAGCAGGGAGGTAAGAGGCGCGACCACCGTGCTGAAGCCCCGGATGAACCTCCGGAAATAGTTGGCGAACCACTGGACTGCTTTCACGGAGTTGGGGATGGGCCATGAGCTGACTGCGCTGACGGGCTGCCCCTACATCCCCACTCCCTCCATGAATTGGACCGCTGGAAAAACAAAAATGTATCTTGTTTAACATAGAGATGATGCTCCAACAGTCTTCCCAGCACAGACCTGACTAACGAGACATGCTGGGCTCGGTCAGCAGAATAGACCAAAATGTTGTCTATAAAAAAACCACTACACCTCGTCCCAGCATGTCCCGAAACACTTCGTTAATAAAGGCCTGGAAGACTGAAGGAGCATTAGACAGGCAGGTAGTGGTCGTGTTTTGGGCTGGTGCCGGAACCGGAACCGGTACTGGAGACTGGAGGGACTGCACTTTCCCCTCCAACCGCAGGATGGTTGCCAGCACGCTGTCCATGGCTGCTGCCCGAGTCTGGAGAGACAGTCCTTGTGATGCTGGACTGTCTCTACGATGGTTGTCAGCTCGGCCTTTCCCGCTGTCTCCATTTTTATGGGTCGATTATTCTGTCACGTTGTATAATGATTAGAAGACAGGCGCAGGAATACGTATTAGGGGTTTTATTTACTCCACCCAACACAAGGTACGTCATGGAAAACGATGGGGAAACCCAAAACAAACACTTATATATATACAAAAGAGCGATACACGGGACGAGACCCGTAAACAACAAGAGCATAATACACAGTACTGACGAGACCAACGGACATGGGACAATAATGGACAAGGACAATGGGGAACAGAGGGGACATATATACACATACTAATCAGGGGGAATGGGAAGCAGGTGTGAGTAATGAGACAAGACAGTCTGGGGTTGGTGGTAATGATCCATGTCAGTGACGCCTAGAAAGCCGGTGACGTAGACCTCCGGAACTGGTGAACGGAATGAGCAGCGGTACCGGGGGGATCCGTGATACATGACTAAGCACAGTGCAGCTTTCTGGGATACCACCGGTGGTATCAGGAGCGCCACTTTGGTTTTAGAAGTGGGGGGAACATAACCTGGCGGTGGGTCTGTGGGTCCTCCCCAATAATTTTTTGGGCCATCTAAAGCTAATTTCCGGCATTTTTACACAATCCAATATGCCATCTCTACTTAGAGCAAAAAGTAACAAAAATGCCCACAGTCATCAAGCTAGGTAAGAGATCATTATTAAATATGTTTATGTGATTAATAAGACTGACCTAGATCAAAGGTAATTCAATAATAAATATTGTGTTGCACCTTTAACCAATAGCCTAACAAATGAACAACTCTTGAAAAAAGACTTTTGATTGTCTTTATTAAGACATCCTCTATATCAAATTTCAGCCAGAACACCCAACCAGCCAGAGCCGCCTGCACGCCCGACCCCCACCAGTCTAGTCAATAACTCAACTATCTCCCCGACCCCCACCAGTCTAGTCAATAACTCAACTCTCTCCCCGACCCCCACCAGTCTAGTCAATAACTCAACTCTCTCCCCGACCCCCACCAGTCTAGTCAATAACTAAACTCTCTCCCCAACCCCCACCAGTCTAGTCAATAACTAAACTCTCTCCCCGACCCCCACCAGTCTAGTCAATAACTCAACTCTCTCCCCGACCCCCACCAGTCTAGTCAATAACTCAACTCTCTCCCCGACCCCCACCAGTCTAGTCAATAACTAAACTCTCTCCCCGACCCCCACCAGTCTAGTCAATAACTCAACTCTCTCCCCGACCCCCACCAGTCTAGTCAATAACTCAACTCTCTCCCCGACCCCCACCAGTCTAGTCAATAACTCAACTCTCTCCCCGACCCCCACCAGTCTAGTCAATAACTCAACTCTCGGTCTTCAAACGTTTGGCCAATGGTTTCATTCAGGTCTAGTGTGATTGAGGCAAAAATAATAGCTAATGTTAGCCAACTATTGGCCAGCTCTCTCTTTCATGGTACATCAACTGGCAAAAGCTGGCCAAGTTCATTTACTTCTGTTGAAACGGGACAAAAGAAAGGCTACAAAACATTTCCATACAAACAACAGCTGTTAGTAATAATAGCCACCTCATATTGCTATCTATCTGACAGATAGCTAGCTAGAGGCTAAAGCTGACCTGGCCGGGGTTAGCTACTAGCTAGCCTGGCTAATTCATTCACCTCAGTCGAGAGGGGGATGAAACATTAGCTAATGTTGAGTGGCGCAGTGGTCTAAGGCACTGCATCGCAGTGCTAACTGTGTCACTAGAGATCCTGGTTCGAATCCAGGCTCTGTCGCAGCCGGCCGCGACCGGGAGACTCATGGGCTGCGCACAATTGGCCCAGCGTCGTCCAGGGTAGGGGAGGGAATGGCCGGCCGGGATGTAGCTCAGTTGATAGAGCATGGCGTTTGCAACGCCAGGGTTGTGGGTTCGATTCCCACGGGGGGCCAGTATAAAAAAATATGTATTCACTAACTGTAAGTCGCTCTGGATAAGAGCGTCTGCTAAATGACTAAAATGTAAAATGTAAATGTAATGTTACTGTACATCTCAGTTACAATACTAGCTCAGCGCTGCAAATAAACACTAGTTTTTTTTTTTTTCTGTTAAGTTAAACCGCAGTTACGTTGCCAGCTACATCAGTAAACTAAAGAGTAGCCAGTTTCTGCTCTGCTTGCTTTTACAACTCTGTGAAAGAGCGCAACACGCGCTGAACTATGCTCAACTCTCCTGTGCTGGTCCAGCCAGCCTTCCAGAAGTGTTGCCTTCACACAGCCTGAAAGCCTGTGGTCCTAAATCCGCTGCAGAGGCGTCCGCAAAAGCACACCGTTACCGCTTTTTATATCACGTTGCAATGATAAAACTGGGGAAGACAAAAATGCAATTTCACAATTTGTGAAATCCCCAGTGAAAGTTGCACCCCTGGGTGGTATAATCATGTCTAAAGTGAACAGTATTTACTTCATCTAAACCTTATATACTGTATTCCTCATTTATGCTTACTGAGGAACACACACACACGGTTGAGCAATTTCTGAACGCAATAGAAAGAGAGGGAAGTGTTTACCAGAAACACATTACCTGTACTAGTGATAGACCCATAGCAGGTATAAAAGTATTTAATAGGGACACTATGAAGACATATTTTCAGCACTGTTGGAAAATAGTTACTGGAGTGGCCACTAAAACAGATCTAGAGTTCTGTACACGGGCGTGTGTAATCTGAGGGAAGTACAGTGCCTTGCAAAAGTATTCATCCCCCTTGGCGGTTTTTCCTATTTTGTTGCATTACAACCTGTAATTTAAATGGTTTTTATTTGGATTTCATGTAATGGACATACACAAAATAGTCAAAATTGGTGAAGTGAAATGAAAATATAACTTATTATAAAAAATAAATAACTGAAAAGTGGTGCGTGCATATGTATTCACCCCCTTTGCTATGAAGCCCCTAAATAAGATTGGGTGCAACCAATTACCTTCAGAAGTCACATAATTAGTTAAATAAAGTCCACCTGTGTGCAATCTAAGTGTCACATGATCTGTCAAATGATCTCAGTATATATACACCTGTTCTGAAAGGCCCCAGAGTCTGCAACACCACTAAGCAAGGGGCACCACCAAGCAAGCGGCACAATGAAGACCAAGGAGCTCTCCAAACAGGTCAGGGACAAAGTTGTGGAGAAGTACAGATCAGGGTTGGGTTATAAAAAAATATCTGAAACTTTGAACATCCCACTGAGCACCATTATATCCATTATTTAAAAAATGGAAAGAATATGGCACCACAACAAACCTGCCAAGAGAGGGCCGCCCATCAAAACTCACAGACCAGGCAAGGAGGGCATTAATCAGAGAGGCAACAAAGAGACCAAAGATAACCCTGAAGGAGCTGCAAAGCTCCACAGCGGAGATTGGAGTATCTGTCCATAGGACCACTTTAAGCCGTACACTCCACAGAGCTGGGCTTTATGGAAGAGTTGCCAGAAGAAAGCCATTGCTGAAAGAAAAAAATAAGCAAACACGTTTGGTGTTCGCCAAAAGCCATGTGGGAGACTGCCCAAACATATGGAAGAGGGTACTCTGGTCAGATGAGAATAAAATTGAGCTTTTTGGCCATCAAGGAAAATGTTTGGTGCAAACCCAACACCTCTCATCACCCCGAGAACACCATCCCCAGAGTGAAGCATGGTGGTGGCAGCATCATGCTGTGGGGATGTTTTTCATCGGCAGGACTGAGAAACTGGTCAGAATTGAAGGAATGATGGATGGCGCTAAATACAGGGAAATTCTTGAGGGAAACCTGTTTCAGTCTTCCAGAGATTTGAGACTGGGACGGAGGTTCACCTTCCAGCAGGACAATGACCCTAAGCATACTGCTAAAGCAACACTCAAGTGGTTTAAGGGGAAACATTTCAATGTCTTGGAATGGCCTAGTCAAAGCCCAGACCTCAATCCAATTGAGAATCTGTGGTATTTACATTTACATAATTTAGCAGACACTCTTATCCAGAGTGACTTACAGTTAGTGAGTGCATACATTTTTCATACTGGCCCCCTGTGGGAAACGAACCCACAACCCTGGCGTTGCAAACACAATGCTCTACCAACTAAGCTGCTGAGTCAGCTGGTATGACTTAAAGATTGCTGTCCACCAGCGGAACCCATCCAACTTGAAGGAGCTGGAGCAGTTTTGCCTTGAAGAATGGGCAAAAATCCCAGTGGCTAGATGTGCCAAGCTTATACCCCAAGAGACTTGCAGCTGTAATTGCTGCAAAAGGTGGCTCTACAAAGTACTGACTTTTGGGGGGGTGAATAGTTATGCACGCTCAAGTTTTTTTTTTTTTTTTTTTGTCTTATTTCTTGTTTGTTTCAAAATCAAAAATATTTTGCATCTTCAAAGTGGTAGGCATGTTGTGTAAATCAAATGTTACAAACCCCCCAAAAATCCATTTTAATTCCAGGTTGTAAGCAACAAAATAGGACAAATGCCAAGGGGGGCGAATACTTTCGCAAGCCACTGTACAAGTCATTTAATATGGCAGGCTAGTGAACTTTGTAAGTCACAGTACAGCGGTAAGGATGAGAGGTATAAGATGGGCATGTACATTTTCAGTTTACTGTTGAACTCTACCAATCTAGATTACATTAAATCCATTGCGTATGATATTTGCATAGTTCTTGGTATCATAATTAACTCAATGTTGGTGAAGATCAGCTTAGATGAACTACAGAGTCAAATAGAACATTTGAACACTATTACAGAGGAAAAACAATTCAACGTCGATGTTTTGGAGTCCTGAAAACTCAGAGGAGGACTTTGGGAAAGAAGCACTTTGGGGGAAAAAGCTAAATCACCATTCATTGAGTGTTTTGAAAAAATCAGGAAGCAGGCCCTCGAAGACATTGTCCATTGCACTGATAAAAAACAGTTTACAAACTAATTTCCTTCCTGTTTTGACTTGATGACAGGAGAAGCACAGAGATTCTCGTCCTACAAAATCAAGTCAGAATCAAAAAAAGCACAGCAGTGAGTGAGGCTATGTTTAAAAATACTAAGAAGTTATACTTTGAATATAAAAAAAAAAACATAGATGTACAGTGTATAGTGTATAGCTAAATTGCACCATTTGTATTATAGTTTATGAGAGAGTCCTCTGTATAGAAATCCAGAAGAAGCTATCAAAAAACAATTTCTAACTCGTAGACACATGGCAGAAAGAAAACCGGGCGCCTAAGTTGCGCGTGCAGGTGTTCTAAGAAATACAAAATAATTTCCCTGAATAACAACCCATGCAGAAGCATTAAACCGGCGGCCCAGTTGAATTAACCTGATGCACAGAAAGATCTAGAATCCCTCCAGTATTCAGTGAGTGTAGCTATTGGAGATGTTGTTTGTACATTTCCAAATACAAGCTGTTGGCTCAACTCATCCATACAGTACATTTTTACATCTACAGGCAGTGAAATATATTTTCATTATGAGTAAAACTCAGATTAAAGATAACTTTGCTGTTCTAGTCGGAGTCCAGGCTACACCTTCCAACACGCCACAATGTTTTTAAATTTATTTATTTAGATTAATACAACTATACTGAACAAAAATATAAACGCAACATGCAACAATTTCAGCGATTTTACTGAGTGACAGTTCATGTAAGGAAATCAGTCAATTGAAATAAATTAGTTAGGCCCTAATCTATGGATTTCACATGATTGGACAGAGGCGGAGCCATGGGTGGGCTTGGGAGGGCATAAGCCCACCCACTGGGGAGCCAGGCAGAGCCAATCAGAATGAGTTTTTCCCCACAAAAGGGCTTTATTACAGACAGAAATACTCCTCAGTTTCATCAGCTGTCCGGGTGGATGGTCTCAGACGATCCCTCAGGTGAAGAAGCCGGATGTGGAGGTCCTGGGCTGGCGTGGTTACACGTGGTCTGCGGTTGTGAGGCCGGTTGGACGTACTGCCAAATTCTCTAAAACGACGTTGGGAGGCGGCTTATGGTGGAGAAATGAACATTCAATTCTCTGGCAACAGCTCTGGTGGACATTCCTGCAGTCAGCATGCCAATTGCACGCTCCCTCAAAACTTGAGACATCTGTGGCATTATGCTGTGTGACAAAACTGCGCATTTTAGAGTGGCCTTTTATTGACCCCAGCACAAGGTGCACCTGTGTAATGATCATGCTGTTTAATCAGCTTCTTGATATGCCACACCTGTCAGGTGGATGGATTATCTTGGCAAAGGATAAATGCTCACTAACAGGGATGTAAACACATTTGTGCACAACATTTGAGAGAAAGAAGCTTTTTGTGCATATGGAACATTTCTGGGATCTTTTATTTCAGCTCATGAAACATGGGATCAACACTTTACATTTTTTGTCAAATTAACTAATAATTGTCTTTTGTTGAATATATATATAACTACATTCAAATCTTGTTTAACATTATCTAGTCCAATTGTGGCATGATACCACTATTGTTATCCGTTTGCGTCAGTTTCAATGGGGGACTTTTATTTTTGAAGGCGAACCGCCGATTCCACTATTGTTGCTCACGCTAATGTTGTTCACAACACACTGGTACGATTGAGAGAAAAATAAGCGCTGATGTGTTGTATTTGTTGCCTCTTTCTGCGTCTTGAAGTTCTCCAAAATAGGACGCATTGGTTGGCGAGCAAGCAGTTCAGGAAACAGATGAAATGTGATACAAATCCCAAGAAAACGGACTACATTGTAGCCGTTAAGCAATAATGTAACCAATATGTATCAAATCGCTCATCAAGAAGCGTTGCAACAGTCCTCTGGTCCAATCCATTTCTGGGAGAGGGGAGCACATTTATTTCAAACATTACAAAACAACTATGTGCCAATTTTTTAAGGAATTTCCACGAAAAATATTAATAGATTTTAGTCTGTAGGCTACACATACATAACATAGGCTATGTATTACATTTTCTAACAACAGCTGCAAATCACGTTACGTAATTTATTTTCTTACCGTCTTCGGACCCCTCTCCTGTAATGGTGTCTTCCAGAGACTGTCGGGACGGTCAGATGACCGTGAATTTGAGCTGATGTGCTGGCCAAAATCAATTGAAATGTTTTCTTCATATCATCATTATTATACATATCATCATTATTATACATTAAATTGTAAAATATATATATATATATATGAAATTAGGTATTTTGGCCATGTAGGCCTGTCCATTTTCTTTGTTTTGAAGGCTAGAAACAAAGAAAAATAGTCAATGAATAATGCAACACATTTCATATTGGTGTACAATATTTTGGATATGAGATCCTCTGTATAGGCTGCATGTATGGGCATAGGGCTATGCAAAAAGGTTGCACAATTTGTAATGCTGTGAAGCACTGGCTGCTTTCAAACAAGCACAGATGCTTTTTCTTTCTTTTTCCTTGTTTCAGTCTTATTGATCATTAATGAATGTGAAAAGATTGATAACCTGTTAATAAAACTAGCAATACCGAATGTCCCCACGTTCCCATACTGATTTAACCAATCCTGGTCTTGTAGAGATCAGACAATGATAAAAAGGAAACGAACCCAAGGGTATGAAGGAAGCGGCCGTGATTTCAGTCGCTTACAGACAGTCACATGTTTACGTTGTATTGCTCATATGACTATCGCGTTCAAAAATGACAGCTGGATCCAGCCAGCAGAATGCAGCAGGGGTCTTATTAATCATTCATTTATGTTTCTATGGGGGTTATCAACTGACTGAGTTACAGGTAAGGGTCTGCTTCAGCTCTATTCTATACAGGAATGCTGCGCAGCGCGCCATATCAGGTTATTTACATTGTAACTGCTGCTACACTCAGAGTAGAGCTCTTACAGTGTTTATACACGCGGATGTGCTACATTGTATTGTTATATTGTAACTGCTATGCTACTTGGCTACACTCACTGTTGCTATTGTAATGCCCCGTTTCGTCTTGCCCTGCCACTGAATGGACATCTGTTTTTAGCGCAATATGGAGAAGAGCCTGTCTCAAGTCAGAGATAGCATTTCTTTGGGGAGATTGTAAAATATGACGTTTTCATTCAAAACAGGATAAATATATTGTTTCAGGTGATAATAAAACAACATGTTATGTTTAGTTACTTTTTCCTCAACTTGTTTCTCTAACTTTATAGCAAGTCAAGCTAGCTTGCAAGTGCAGAGCGCCACCTAATAATTATCATCAAAAACAAACACCATTACGGTCACAATAAACTAAAACGGGAGGCAACAGTCATATAATAAAATTGTCTTAACAGCCAATGTGTATTATTTAGCTAGCTGTGCCACTAGAGATCCTGGTTCGTATCCAGGCTCTGTCGCAGCCGGCCGCGACCGGGAGACCCATGGGGCGGCGCACAATTGGCCCAGCGTCGTCCAGGGTAGGGGAGGGAATGGCCGGCAGGGATGTAGCTCAGTTGGTAGAGCATGGTGTTTGCAACGCCAGGGTTGTGGGTTAGATTCCCACGGGGGTACGCTCTGGATAAGAGCGTCTGCTAAATGACTAAAAATGTAAATGTAATTTTTTAAACGTTACTATTAAAATGGTACTTATAGGAATGGGTAATTGTTTACAAGTTGCTAGCTATCCAATAAGGCCATCACTGAAAACCACATATTTGCATCTTGTTTTGTGGTTTGGTAACCTCCTGTTTTCGGTGGTGGCTTTATGGGATATCTAGCACCTTGAAAACAATTACCAATTCCTATAAGTACTATTTTAATAGTTATGTTTCGTCTCTCTGTGTTTAATAATTTTCCTTCAATATCCAAGAGGCTGAATGTATCTCACCGGAGAAAGCATCCGAGAGAGCCGGCCCTATGTCTCTGTATGTGTTGGCCATCTATCCAATGCTGTCTGACCAAAAAAAGTATGACATTGTTGCCGCCCGTATCATTGGATGCAAGGGAAGCCAGCGAGCATTTCACCTCCCTTGATAAAAAAAAGTATAAAATAGCCAATCAGCGTCGAGCAATGGACATTATACCGGTGGAAATGTGTCCTTTGGTCTAGAGTCCAAATTTGAGATTTTTGGTTCCAACCGCCTTGTCTTTGTGAAACGCGGTGTGGGTGAACGGATGATCTCCGCATGTGTATTTCCCACCGTAAAGCATGGAGGAGGAGGTGTTATGGTGTGGGGGTGCTTTGCTGGTGACACTGTCTGTGATTTATTTAGAATTCAAGGCACACTTAACCAACATGGCTACCACAGCATTCTGTAGCGATATGCCATCCCATCTGGTTTGGGATTAGTGGGACTATCATTTGTTATTCAACAGGACAATGACCCAACACACCTCCAGGGTGTGTAAGGGATATTTTACCAAGAAGGAGTGATGGAGTGCTGCATCTGATGACCTGGCCTCCACAATCCCCTGACCTCAACCCAATTGTGATGGTTTGGGATGAGTTGGACCTCAGAGTGAAGGAAAAGCAGCCAACAAG
This sequence comes from Coregonus lavaretus, assembly GCF_964263955.1. Taxonomy (NCBI): domain Eukaryota; kingdom Metazoa; phylum Chordata; class Actinopteri; order Salmoniformes; family Salmonidae; genus Coregonus; species Coregonus lavaretus. The sequence goes on along the minus strand of NC_140020.1, from coordinate 131,992 downwards.
TGCTCAGCATATGTGGGAACTCCTTCAAGACTGTTGGAAAAGCATTCCAGGTGAAGCTGGTTGAGAGAATGCCAAGAGTGTGCAAAGCTGTCATCAAGGCAATGGGTGGCTATTTGAAGAATCTCAAATATAAAATATATTTAGATTTGTTTAACACTTTTTTGGTTACTACATGATTCCATATGTGTAATTTCATAGTTTTGATGTCTTCACTATTATTCTACAATGTAGAAAATAGTAAAAATAAAGAAAAACCCTGGAATGAGAAGGTGAGTCCAAACTTTTGACTGGTACTGTAGGCTGTAATATGCCTTTTCTTCCTGGCTTGGCTTCCCTAATGATTTTACCTACACACCACTACTGGTAATGTTAAATAATACACATTATATGAGTGTTGCCTCCCGTTTACGTTTATTGTGATGGTTATGGAGTTTGTTTTTGATGATAATTATTTGGTGGAGGTCGCTAGTGACAGTGGCATCTTCAACCTAGCCTAGCTTTAAACTAGCTAGCTACTCTGCAGCGCAAGCTAGCTTGACTTGCTATAAAGTTAGAGAAACGAGTTGAGGAAAAAGTAACTAAAGAAAACATGTTTCATTATCACATGAAAAAATATATGTATCCTGTCTTGAAGGTCATATTTTGCAATCTCCCAAAATAAATGCGATCTCTGACCAGATACAGGCTCTCTGTTACAAACACTACACATGTCGGTTCAGTAGAGTGGCAGGACTCGGTGAAGATGATCTACGGCGTACTGAAATACATCACGATGTAAACCGGGCCATCAATAACTGTCTGCTGCTAGTCTTGTCTGCAACATTCACTGAGATTTGTTGCTTGAAGCTATTTCTCAATAGTTTCCTGGAAGATCGTTTTTCTTCTTCTTAATCAGTTGTTGAAGAAAGCTGTTGATGTTGATAAAGGCGTTGTGAATATCTCTGTTGTGAATTTGTGCTGAACAAACAGGTATGCCACCTCTGCAACGGAACAGTGCAGAACGGCACCGCTCTGGGCCAGTTCTGTTCCGCGGCTGCGGGTTTGATTGACGGACGCTGCTGCCTACTGCGAAAACAAAACCCCAGCAATGCTGACTACGTCATTGGGTAGGTTTTTGTGCTTTGACAACACATTACATTACATTTACAAAAATTGTTTTTTTCATACTGGCCCCCCGTGGGAATCGAACCCACAACCCTGGCGTTGCAAACGCCATGCTCTACCAACTGAGCTACATCCCTGCTGGCCATTCCCTCCCCTATACCTGGACGACACTGGGCCAATTGTGCGCCGCCCCATGGGTCTCCCAGTCATGGCCAGCTACACCAGGCTTTGTTTTGTAACCTTTAGCAGTTGATAACCTGGTGGTCCCAGTGAATTGCCCATAGGACAAATACTCAATGATTATTCACTTTATGTAATAACACATTTAGTAACATTCCACAACTGTAAGGTGGAACAACTGGTTAGTAAAATATACCAACTGATTACTTGTCTTGTAGCCAAATGTCTCATTGTCATTATGTGGCATTATGTATTTTCCCCCTAAACGTTATTCATCCCGCTCTGTTTCACACTCAGGTTGGACCTATCAAACTGTTCTCTAAGCCATGTCGAGGACCTTCAAGAGGCATCAACAGCTGCAATGATGTATGGAAAACAGACCATTTTACATTTAGGCTATAAACATGATCAGTTTGTTCCTATTTTAATACAGCCGGTGGTACTTACAGATGTATCTTCTCTTCTCTTCTCTTCTCTTCTCTCTGTTACTCTTCTTCCACAGAGATCTCTCACTGAACCCCATAGTTAACCTGAACAATTCACTGTTTCAAGGCTTCATCCAGTTGGGTTACCTGTAAGTACAACTCACTGAGCTGTCTTATCAAGTCCAATCTTGCAATGCACATTTTAATGTCCAATCAGTTCCTTATTAGAATAGAATTCACACATATTTTAATGTCCAATCAGTTCCTTATTAGAATATAATTCACACATATTTTAATGTCCAATCAGTTCCTTATTAGAATATAATTCACACATTTTAATGTCCAATCAGTTCCTTATTAGAATAGAATTCACACATATTGTAATGTCCAATCAGTTCCTTATTAGAATAGAATTCACACATATTTTAATGAGCCTATATCCTTTCTTTTTGGACCTGCAAGGGCTCTGCCTGCCAACCTGGCCTGTCCGGGAGGCAATGCATCGTGGGATAAGGTGGAGGTCAATGGGGACACATGTCATTGTGAAGGACAGAAGGACATCTGCAACCTGACTGGACACCTGTGTAAGTCACTGTCAAGGTGTTTTGCTGCATGATCGTTGTTGTTGTTGTGTTGAATGAATAAGTAGCATAGTCCTTATTTGTAGTTTATAGGACAATAACAAAAAGTGGGTACCCCGCCACTGTTTTGGTAAATAGAAGAATGGGGCTGGGGAAATGTAACCACTCTCAAATTCATAGACATAGCTATGGATGGAAGGACTGACCATCCATGATATCAAAATGATAGTTTTAACCATGTTTTGAGGTTATACAGTGTTTGTTTACAATGACTTTGTTTACAAACAATGGAGTAAACAAGCGTATATTTTGTTATAATGAGGTACCGAAGTTGAACTAAGCTCATGAGGCATTTCTAAGTTATACTCTTCAAGAATCAGTGGGTATATGTAATTCATTTAAGAAGTCAAAAAAACGTATGTGCCAATCGCAGATTGCCCCCTTTAAACTCACTTTGGGAAATTAAAAATGTGGGTGTCACCTTAGCTGTGATTCTGAATACAGTGATCTGGTATCAATATTATAGTTGGCATTGTGGTTCGTTGCGGTCATAATTTCTGTTCATAAAGTATCTTATGAGTCTATGCTTTCCCCCCATAACATTGCTTCTACAGCGTTGAACTGTCCGGAGAACTCCCTCTGTGCCCCATACGGTCCAGGCTTCTTTGAGTGTAGCTGTGTGGACGACTTCCATGGATACAAGTGTCTTCGAGAGGTCAGTTAGTACACCACGTCATCCCTGTATTAGTATTTTCGTGACAATGGCTTTAACTTCATCATCATCATCAACAACATTCATTCATATCCAATCTCTGATTGTTGGAAGACAGAATGAGCGTTAATTGCCAAGGGAACTCACAGCCTTTCAAACAAAACAACCAAACCCCCATTGTGGTGTCAATGCTATGGTAACACTGAGTCACATTGTTGTTCTCCTCGCTGTTGTTGACAGGGGAAGTTCCCTATAATCCAGGTGTTCGGGCTTCTAGGGGCCTCCACAGTCCTGGTCTCCATCCTGCTATGGGTCACCCAGAGACGCAAGGTCAAATCTGTCTGAGGTTGTACCCACTCCCCTGGTCTGAGGCCTGGTCCTGGGCCTCTATGGTTGGAAGACACTGATATTTTCCAGTGATGCCGACATGAAGAGACAGGGAAAATCTGATGCGAACAGTTTTAAAACGGACTTCTATGGAGACAGTTGGATCATGCTCTGGACCTTTATTGTTTTAATCATCCGTTTTGATGGGGTTGTTAAATCTTTGATTTATCGCCACGGATGTTAGAAGTGTTGTACCTTGCAGGCGTTTCCCTAGATCAACATCTAAGAGATAGTGGTGTTGTAAGACAATATATAACCTCACACTAATAGCCTATGTGCCAAATCATGTTTATAAAAAAAAAGTTTAGTAAGATGCTAGGGGCCAGTTTCCCGCACACAGACTAAGCATAGCCCTGGACTAAATAATGTATTTCAATAGAGATTCTCCATTGGGCGTGTTTTTAGTCCAGAACTGCGCTTAATCTGTGTCCGGGAAACCGACCCTTAAACTTGATCAATGAAGCATGAATTGTAGTAGAAGCAATAATATGCAGAATGAACTTGCATCAGCCCCCCCCCCCCCCCCCTTTTTTGGAAAACTGACAACATATCAAGATATTGATTGATTCATTACGCTATAGGGAGACATGAGCAAAATGCATTGCTTACAGACAGTACTGCAAATGTTGAATTGTTGTTGTATGTACAGATTATTAATATAATACAGTATATTATATTATTATACTGACAATATAGATATGATATACTGACAATATATACTGACCAAAAATATAAACGCAACATGTAAAGTGTTGGTCCCATGTTTCATGAGCTGAAATAAAAGATCCCTGAAATGTTCCATACGCACAAAAAGCTTATTTCTCTCAAATTTTGTGCACAAATTTGTTTACATCCCGGTTAGTGAGTGTTTCTCCTTTGCCAAGATAATCCATCCACATGACAGGTGTGGCATATCAAGAAGCTGATTAAACAGCATGATCATTACACAGGTGCACCTTGTGCTGGGGACAATAAAAGACCACTCTAAAATGTGCAGTTGTCACAAAACACAATGCCACAGATGTCTCAAGTGTTGAGGGAGCGTGTTGAGGGATACTCTGTTCCCCTTACCAGCTTCAGTCCCCACACTCTGGCCCCCTTACCAGCTTCAGTCCCACTTCCCCACACCCTGGCCCCCTTACCAGCTTCAGTCCCCACACTCTGGCCCCCTTACCAGCTTCAGTCCTACTTCCCCACACTCTGGCCCCCTTACCAGCTTCAGTCCCCACTTTCCCACACTCTGTTCCCCTAACCAGCTTCAGTCCTACTTCCCCACACTCTGGCCCCCTTACCAGCTTCAGTCCCCACTTTCCCACACTCTGTTCCCCTAACCAGCTTCAGTCCCACTTCCCCACACCCTGGTCCCCTTACCAGCTTCAGGCCCACTTCCCCACACTCTGGCCCCCTTACCAGCTTCAGTCCCCACTTCCCCATACTCTGTTCTCCTTACCAGCTTCAGTCCCCACACTCTGATCCCCTTACCAGCTTCAGTCCCCACACTCTGAGCCCCTTACCAGCTTCAGTCCCCACTTCCCCACACTCTGTTCCCCTTACCAGCTTCAGTCCCCACTTCCCCACACTCTGTTCCCCTTACCAGCTTCAGTCCCACTTCCCCACACCCTGGCCCTCTTACCAGCTTCAGTCCCACTTCCCCACACCCTGGCCCTCTTACCAGCTTCAGTTCCACTTCCCCACACTCTGGCCCCCTTACCAGCTTCAGTCCCCACTTCCCCACACTCTGTTCCCCTTACCAGCTTCAGTCCCACTTCCCCACACCCTGGCCCTCTTACCAGCTTCAGTCCCACTTCCCCACACCCTGGCCCCCTTACCAGCTTCAGTTCCACTTCCCCACACTCTGGCCCCCTTACCAGCTTCAGTCCCCACTTCCCCACACTCTGGCCCCCTTACCAGCTTCAGTCCCCACTTTCCCACACTCTGTTCCCCTTACCAGCTTCAGTCCCCACTTCCCCACACCCTGGCCCCCTTACCAGCTTCAGTCCCCACTTCCCCATACTCTGTTCCCCTTACCAGCTTCAGTCCCCACACTCTGGCCCCCTTACCAGCTTCAGTCCCACTTCCCCACACCCTGGCCCCCTTACCAGCTTCAGTCCTACTTCCCCACACTCTGGCCCCCTTACCAGCTTCAGTCCCACTTCCCCACACCCTGGCCCCCTTACCAGCTTCAGTCCCACTTCCCCACACCCTGGCCCCCTTACCAGCTTCAGTCCCCACTTCCCCATACTCTGTTCCCCTTACCAGCTTCAGTCCCACTTCCCCACACCCTGGCCCCCTTACCAGCTTCAGTCCCCACTTCCCCATACTCTGTTCCCCTTACCAGCTTCAGTCCCACTTCCCCACACCCTGGCCCCCTTACCAGCTTCAGTCCCACTTCCCCACACCCTGGCCCCCTTACCAGCTTCAGTTCCACTTCCCCACACTCTGGCCCCCTTACCAGCTTCAGTCCCCACTTCCCCATACTCTGTTCCCCTTACCAGCTTCAGTCCCCACACTCAGGTCCCCTTACCAGCTTCAGTCCTACTTCCCCACACTCTGGCCCCCTTACCAGCTTCAGTCCCCACTTTCCCACACTCTGTTCCCCTTACCAGCTTCAGTTCCCACTTCCCCACACCCTGGCCCCCTTACCAGCTTCAGTCCTACTTCCCCACACTCTGGCCCCCTTACCAGCTTCAGTCCCCACTTTCCCACACCCTGGCCCCCTTACCAGCTTCAGTCCTACTTCCCCACACTCTGGCCCCCTTACCAGCTTCAGGCCCACCAGTCTGCATCAGACGCCCACGTCATCCCCCACCCCCGCCCTCTCAAGGTTTTTGACCCTGAGTACAACAGGAACGGAGGTGCAGGGGATCATGCCCAGGTCTGTGATGACCAGGTCAACAAAATCTGGTGGCGTCACGTCATAGACCAGATTCAACAGCCCCAGGGAGCTGACGTCCTGCCAGTTCTCCAGCAGGGGCTTCCCCTTCCGGGTCACCATCAGGTCATCAGGGTCATCTGAGGAAAGAAAGTGATTGGTCGAAGGCGAGGGGTTAGCGAAAGTCTTACTGCTAATGCTTATTACAGTTTGTGTCAATGCTGTTTCAATTATAGTCAGTTTAGGAATAGAATAGAATTTAAAATGTGAATTTAAAATGTGGATAATTTTGTCTCAAAGTTAAAATTACATTTGCAAATTCCTATCTGTGTTGACTAGAAGCAGAATAGAAATTACTCAAACTCAGCAACTAAAATGTTTTTTGGGCTTGTTTTACAAACACTAGATTACTCCATTATCTCTAGAAAGGTAACTCCATACTGCAGGTCTTTACATGTCATCGTAAAGTCAAGGAGGCCAAATAACTCCCACATTACCAAGCTCGTTTGAGACAAAGGAGTCAGTTTGCACTCACAGCAGACCAGGACTGGCACGTTGAAGGTCCTGGCCACCAGAGCTATCTGAGACATCACGTAGCCATTAGCCAGCAGGGCATGGGCACCCAGGAACACCTTAGATACCTGGGGAGAGGGGGAGTTTAATGATTACATTTAGACGTTAAATACATTTGACCATTTATAAACCCACAAAAGAGAAATATCACCTATGTGGAGATTTGTTACAAAAAGGACAGGGAAGAAAGAGGGTTAAACTGAGAAGCATTAGAAGAAAATAAATCACTGTTTGGATTTTCTACAAGAGGTCAACAACATTTGTGATAATTCAACAAATGCCTAAAACACCAAAAGCCTACATTCTAAATTCCACAGTGCAATGACACCTCCAGTCCCCCAAGGGGCGGTCATCTGTTTTGTAATCACCTCAGGTAGTATGTATGAGAGGGCAGAGATGAGGACTAGGTTACCTCAGGTAGTATGTATGAGAGGGCAGAGATGAGGACTAGGTTACCTCAGGTAGTATGTATGAGAGGGCAGAGATGAGGACTAGGTTACCTCAGGTAGTATGTATGAGAGGGCAGAGATGAGGACTAGGTTACCTCAGGTAGTATGTATGAGAGGGCAGAGATGAGGACTAGGTTACCTCAGGTAGTATGTATGAGAGGGCAGAGATGAGGACTAGGTTACCTCAGGTAGTATGTATGAGAGGGCAGAGATGAGGACTAGTTTACCTCAGGTAGTATGTATGAGAGGGCAGAGATGAGGACGTAGGTGCAGCTGATGCCTCTCTGTACGAGGCGTCTCAGAGCCTCCCTTCCCTCCAGACGAGGACCGGCTGTCCACAATGATCACACGGAACTACCTGCTCTTATCAAATGCCTCGCAAAGGATGTGGTTCACCAGGGACGAGCTACAGAGGGGGAGAAGGGACATGAGACCTCAGTAACTGATGCCTTCCTTACTGACCCCTAGTCTGGTCTTAGATCTGCAACAGAGGGGGAGAAGTGCTTGATCGCTATACGATCACTACTGGATTGTAAACCGACCCCCTGACCCATACCCCCTAGGCACTCCTCTGAGAGGATAGGAATCGATTTAAGCAATATGGTTAGAGGCATAGCTTCACTGGCCTTGCATGCAGAGTGGCCGGGTGGTAGTTTGGCCACCGATCCACTCCCACGTTCTGTCATTTAAAACGTAAGGATATTGACAGACGTTAGATCTTACCACCCATAATCCAGAATGACGTCTCCGTCACTGATCTTCTCTATGGCGTATTTAGAGAGACGGCCTTGGCTGCCAGAACTACCTATGATGAGTTAAAATGTGACCAGAACCTGAAACTGGCCTTTTAACACACAGAACTGAAACTGTATTCTGAAACTCACCTCCTCTTCTTTGCACCGACTAGGAATATTGGAGATTTCTTTCTTGATGTACTTGATTGCGTTGCCAATGCTCGCCGACAGGGGGCGACATTGATTGAGAAAACTGAAAAAATTAAAACAAAGAAAAATACACCAAATGTTTGATTTCTTCAATCAGCTTCATATTAAATCAGCGCTTGACATTAACTTTTGTAGCCACTTGTCCTTTGGACAAGTATGACAGATTTTTTACTTGTCCAAAAGCTCAAGTCATTTGTATGATGCAAGGAACCACTTTACAAATTAAAATACATGACTATCTTTTTACCATAGAGAATCAGACTGTCTATTGGCTTCTCTGCATAGTCAAGCCTGCCTCAAAAGTCAACACTGCCCCTTTAAGGCTCTCCCGGAGGATGGTTGGCCACCCTTGGTAGCCTATAAAATAATGCAATTTTACAATTACAACCAAATACTTTTCATGTCTTTATAAAATAATTCCCTCCAGGGCTCAAAATGAAGGGCGTCCCGTCGTCCCTGGTGATAAAAAACGTGTCTACGGTTCAAAAACAAATTCTGGGACAACAGATCCAATTATTTTTTTATTTTTTTAAAGCAACGAGGCTGAAGCAACAGATCAGAACGTTTAGCTAAAAATGTTGATGAAGTTTTATTACTTCATATTATAAAAAAGGTTAACATGGCTGTAGTAGGCCATGTGCAAATGTTCCAACATGCAATTAGTGGGAAAACACCGTTCATGTGACATAGATGAAAATATCCGTTAGAAATTAAGAAAGAGGGAAGATCTAAAGATGCAATCAACTCGCATAGTAATAATATTACTTATTATTAGTAGTATTACTAATAGGATTTATGTCTTTGGCTGCTGGACAATAAAATTAACGTTGATTTGAAATGCTGGTTTTAATGTTTTTAATCCCTAAACATTTCTGTGGTCGTATTTTTGCTACTTTGAAACGAGGCCAAGACATGCTTCATAAAATGACAATAAAACATCCAGGTTTTAAAACAATGAAGATAAATAAATAATAAATAAATTGGTCATTTAGCAGACGCTCTTATCCAGAGCGACTTACAGGAGCAATTAGGGTTAAGTGCCTTGCTCAAGGGCACATGGACAGAATTTCACCTAATCGGCTCGGGGATTAGAACCAGCGACCTTTCGGTTACTGGCACAACGCTCTTAACCACTAAGCTACCTGCCGAAAATAGTTTCAAAATGCTGACCGCCTCTGCTCAGATTGCAAGGTGGGTGATGTGCAGTGTGTAACGGGCCATTGATCCGGTCTTGATCTCAACAAACTGGGCCTCAAGTATGTCGACAGAATCAAGCCTTTAGACGTTCATGTTAATTATCCTTCATTATATTTGTCAAACATGACTGGTGTTTAACATATATTTATCTATTTAAAAGTCTCATTCAAGTTTGCTACATTTTCTGGCTACTCCCTCATGGGTTGGACATGAGACAATATGCATATCACCTACATTTTGACATGTAGGCTTATTTATTTATGTACATGAAAAATAGATTTTAATATTATTCCAATGTTGGCCTCTGATCTGAGTAATTGTTTGAATTTGTGAATCTTGGATGATTTTTGTAACTTGTCCATTCGGACAACTTAAATCAATATTCTTCTTGTCCAACATAAAAATAAAAAAAACTTGTCCTGGACAAGAGAACGTTAATGTGGAGCCCTGTAGATGATTTCCACGGGGGGCCAGTATGAAAAATAAAATAAAATAAAAATAATGTATGCACTCAATAACTGTAAGTCGCTCTGGATAAGAGTGTCTGCTAAATGACTAAAATGTAAAATATAAATTTGAGAAAAGGGCTGTCGACCACGTACCTGATATAGGGCTTGAGCTTGTTGACCAGGTCTCTGGCCAGCTCCTCATTAGGAGGAGTAGCGTAGTCCAGCCAGCTCCCCATTAGGAGGAGTAGCGTAGTCCAGCCAGCTCCTCATTAGGAGGAGTAGCGTAGTCCAGCCAGCTCCTCATTAGGAGGAGTAGCGTAGTCCAGCCAGCTCCCCATTAGGAGGAGTAGCGTAGTCCAGCCAGCTCCTCATTAGGAGGAGTAGCGTAGTCCGGCCAGCTCCTCATTAGGAGGAGTAGCGTAGTCCGGCCCCAGCTCCTCATTAGGAGGAGTAGCGTAGTCCGGCCCCAGCTCCTCATTAGGAGGAGTAGCGTAGTCTGGCCAGCTCCCCATTAGGAGGAGTAGCGTAGTCCAGCCAGCTCCTCATTAGGAGGAGTAGCGTAGTCCAGCCAGCTCATCATTAGGAGGAGTAGCGTAGTCCGGCCAGCTCCTCATTAGGAGGAGTAGCGTAGTCCAGCCAGCTCCTCATTAGGAGGAGTAGCGTAGTCCAGCCAGCTCATCATTAGGAGGAGTAGCGTAGTCTGGCCAGCTCCTCATTAGGAGGAGTAGCGTAGTCCAGCCAGCTCCTCATTAGGAGGAGTAGCGTAGTCCGGCCAGCTCCCCATTAGGAGGAGTAGCGTAGTCTGGCCAGCTCCCCATTAGGAGGAGTAGCGTAGTCCAGCCCCTCATTAGGAGGAGTAGCGTAGTCCAGCCCCAGCTCCTCATTAGGAGGAGTAGCGTAGTCCGGCCCCAGCTCCCCATTAGGAGGAGTAGCGTAGTCCAGCCAGCTCCTCATTAGGAGGAGTAGCGTAGTCCAGCCAGCTCCTCATTAGGAGGAGTAGCGTAGTCCGGCCAGCTCCTCATTAGGAGGAGTAGCGTAGTCCGGCCAGCTCCCCATTAGGAGGAGTAGCGTTGTCCAGCCAGCTCCCCATTAGGAGGAGTAGCGTAGTCCAGCCAGCTCCTCATTAGGAGGAGTAGCGTAGTCCAGCCCCAGCTCCTCATTAGGAGGAGTAGCGTAGTCCGGCCAGCTCATCATTAGGAGGAGTAGCGTAGTCCGGCCAGCTCCTCATTAGGAGGAGTAGCGTAGTCCAGCCAGCTCCTCATTAGGAGGAGTAGCGTAGTCCGGCCCCAGCTCCTCATTAGGAGGAGTAGCGTAGTCCAGCCAGCTCCTCATTAGGAGGAGTAGCGTAGTCCGGCCAGCTCCTCATTAGGAGGAGTAGCGTAGTCCAGCCAGCTCCTCATTAGGAGGAGTAGCGTAGTCCGGCCAGCTCCTCATTAGGAGGAGTAGCGTAGTCCGGCCAGCTCCTCATTAGGAGGAGTAGCGTAGTCTGGCCAGCTCATCATTAGGAGGAGTAGCGTAGTCCAGCCAGCTCCTCATTAGGAGGAGTAGCGTAGTCCGGCCCCAGCTCCCCATTAGGAGGAGTAGCGTAGTCTGGCCAGCTCCCCATTAGGAGGAGTAGCGTAGTCCGGCCAGCTCATCATTAGGAGGAGTAGCGTAGTCCAGCCAGCTCCTCATTAGGAGGAGTAGCGTAGTCCGGCCAGCTCCTCATTAGGAGGAGTAGCGTAGTCCGGCCAGCTCCTCATTAGGAGGAGTAGCGTAGTCCGGCCAGCTCCTCATTAGGAGGAGTAGCGTAGTCCGGCCAGCTCCTCATTAGGAGGAGTAGCGTAGTCCAGCCCCAGCTCCTCATTAGGAGGAGTAGCGTAGTCCGGCCAGCTCCTCATTAGGAGGAGTAGCGTAGTCCGGCCAGCTCCTCATTAGGAGGAGTAGCGTAGTCCGGCCAGCTCCTCATTAGGAGGAGTAGCGTAGTCCAGCCCCAGCTCCTCATTAGGAGGAGTAGCGTAGTCCGGCCCCAGCTCCTCATTAGGAGGAGTAGCGTAGTCCAGCCAGCTCCTCATTAGGAGGAGTAGCGTAGTCCAGCCAGCTCCTCATTAGGAGGAGTAGCGTAGTCTGGCCAGCTCCTCATTAGGAGGAGTAGCGTAGTCTGGCCAGCTCCCCATTAGGAGGAGTAGCGTAGTCCGGCCCCAGCTCCTCATTAGGAGGAGTAGCGTAGTCCAGCCAGCTCCTCATTAGGAGGAGTAGCGTAGTCCAGCCAGCTCCCCATTAGGAGGAGTAGCGTAGTCCAGCCAGCTCCTCATTAGGAGGAGTAGCGTAGTCCAGCCCCAGCTCCTCATTAGGAGGAGTAGCGTAGTCTGGCCAGCTCCCCATTAGGAGGAGTAGCGTAGTCCGGCCCCAGCTCCTCATTAGGAGGAGTAGCGTAGTCCAGCCAGCTCCTCATTAGGAGGAGTAGCGTAGTCCAGCCAGCTCCCCATTAGGAGGAGTAGCGTAGTCCGGCCCCAGCTCCTCATTAGGAGGAGTAGCGTAGTCCAGCCAGCTCCTCATTAGGAGGAGTTGCCTAGTCCCTAATCACCTGTACGATCAGGACGCTTCGTAAGACCATTTAACGTCAGTAATCAGTATATAAGGAAGAAAAGGATGAGGGGAGGAAGCTACTTTAGATATATACGGCTGAGGAGGATCACGTCTAAGAGCAGGCCTGGAGTCAGTAGCACTGTACCTGAGGAGGATCACGTCTAAGAGCAGGCCTGGAGTCAGTAGCACTGTACCTGGAGGAGGATCACGTCTAAGAGCAGGACTGGAGTCAGTAGCACTGTACCTGAGGAGGATCACGTCTAAGAGCAGGCCTGGAGTCAGTAGCACTGTACCTGAGGAGGATCACGTCTAAGAGCAGGCCTGGAGTCAGTAGCACTGTACCTGGAGGAGGATCACGTCTAAGAGCAGGACTGGAGTCAGTAGCACTGTACCTGAGGAGGATCACGTCTAAGAGCAGGCCTGGAGTCAGTAGCACTGTACCTGAGGAGGATCACGTCTAAGAGCAGGCCTGGAGTCAGTAGCACTGTACCTGGAGGAGGATCACGTCTAAGAGCAGGACTGGAGTCAGTAGCACTGTACCTGAGGAGGATCACGTCTAAGAGCAGGCCTGGAGTCAGTAGCACTGTACCTGAGGAGGATCACGTCTAAGAGCAGGCCTGGAGTCAGTAGCACTGTACCTGGAGGAGGATCACGTCTAAGAGCAGGCCTGGAGTCAGTAGCACTGTACCTGAGGAGGATCACGTCTAAGAGCAGGCCTGGAGTCAGTAGCACTGTACCTGGAGGAGGATCACGTCTAAGAGCAGGCCTGGAGTCAGTAGCACTGTACCTGAGGAGGATCACGTCTAAGAGCAGGCCTGGAGTCAGTAGCACTGTACCTGTTTGAAGGCTTGGCGCTACAGAGCGAGCGTTGGATCCCGCCACGATACCCTGGGAGTACTGCAGACCCAACCGCACGATGGAGGGGTGGGATCACTGACAGACAGAACCAAACAATTACAGATACCATCAAAAAAAATGTACAAGCTCTCAATGTGTATATATAATTGTTATAACTACCAGTGTTATAACTACCAGTGTTACGAACAACAAGAATAAGTAAGAAAGCTTCTGATGGCGAGAGTGACCCTAGGCAGGGGCTAGCAGACCTGCCAACTTTGAATAGGAGTACCTTTTCAGCGCCGTGGCGGCATCCCCGGCCCCCACGATGGCACGCGTGCGACACCCACACTGCTCAAATCATGGGCAAATGCACCTTTTTTAGCCTAATAATGCTGTTGGCAGAAAACTAGTAGGCTATAGACTGTTATGGAGGTGGTGTCAATGACACTTTCACATTTTTCTAAGTTAAATTTAGGGGTAATGATTATTCTAATTAACAGGTGTCTTTATGTGGACAGTATGTAGTGAAAATGTAAACTGGCTTCTTCATTTTGTTTGGGGAGAATATTCTGAATAATTCAATAACTGGATGCAATGTATTAGTCTAGCTTACTGTAGGCTATTTGGAATATGAAAGAACTGAACTAGACCTAGATGAACTTGTTTCAGATCTCCATCCCTGACCTCATCCATCAGGTTAGGTCAGACTACTAGGCTACCATTCATTCAACGTGCCTTGTTGTCATTGGTGAACTGACTATTATGACATCATCAGCAGCCTACAGTTGACCTCCAGCTATATGAAGAGGACAGATCCACAACTGATTCATTAAAAACACAGGTGTGCTAATCTTTTAACAGTCTAACATAACTTTCTGTGAAGGACGGTGTCAGAACAGAACAGCTCTCTCTGCCACGTCTGTTTCCATCCAGGCAGCGACACACACTGAGCTACCCCGCAACACTGCACGTTTCCTTCGCTCGTCAACGCGCTCCCGCCTACTGCCGTTGCGGAGATCAAAGCATGTTCTTGCTTAGTTGACCAAACGCTGTAGCTAACTACCTTGGTCGTAATGACGCGCTTAGCTAAGGAGCTAACTATGAAATAATAGTGGTTACGTGCTTACAGTGGGGGAAAAAAGTATTTAGTCAGCCACCAATTGTGCATGTTCTCCCACTTAAAAAGATGAGAGAGGCCTGTAATTTTCATCATAGGTACACGTCAACTATGACAGACAAAATGAGAAAAACTAATCCAGAAAATCACATTGTAGGATTTTTAATGAATTTATTTGCAAATTATGGTGGAAAATAAGTATTTGGTCAATAACAAAAGTTACTCAATACTTTGTTATATACCCTTTGTTGGCAATGACACAGGTCAAACGTTTTCTGTAAGTCTTCACAAGGTTTTCACACACTGTTGCTGGCATTTTGGCCCATTCCTCCATGCAGATCTCCTCTAGAGCAGTGATGTTTTGGGGCTGTCGCTGGGCAACACGGACTTTCAACTCCCTCCAAAGATTTTCTATGGGGTTGAGATCTGGAGACTGGCTAGGCCACTCCAGGACCTTGAAATGCTTCTTACGAAGCCACTCCTTCGTTGCCCGGGCGGTGTGTTTGGGATCATTGTCATGCTGAAAGACCCAGCCACGTTTCATTTTCAATGCCCTTGCTGATGGAAGGAGGTTTTCACTCAAAATCTCACGATACATTGCCCCATTCATTCTTTCCTTTACACGGATCAGTCGTCCTGGTCCCTTTGCAGAAAAACAGCCCCAAAGCATGATGTTTCCACCCCCATGCTTCACAGTAGGTATGGTGTTCTTTGGATGCAACTCGGCATTCTTTGTCCTCCAAACACGACGAGTTGAGTTTTTACCAAAAAGTTCTATTTTGGTTTCATCTGACCATATGACATTCTCCCAATCCTCTTCTGGATCATCCAAATGCACTCTAGCAAACTTCAGACGGGCCTGGACATGTACTGGCTTAAGCAGGGGGACACGTCTGGAACTGCAGGATTTGAGTCCCTGGCGGCGTAGTGTGTTACTGATGGTAGGCTTTGTTACTTTGGTCCCAGCTCTCTGCAGGTCATTCACTAGGTCCCCCCGTGTGGTTCTGGGATTTTTGCTCACCGTTCTTGTGATCATTTTGACCCCACGGGGTGAGATCTTGCGTGGAGCCCCAGATCGAGGGAGATTATCAGTGGTCTTGTATGTCTTCCATTTCCTAATAATTGCTCCCACAGTTGATTTCTTCAAACCAAGCTGCTTACCTATTGCAGATTCAGTCTTCCCAGCCTGGTACAGGTCTACAATTTTGTTTCTGGTGTCCTTTGACAGCTCTTTGGTCTTGGCCATAGTGGAGTTTGGAGTGTGACTGTTTGAGGTTGTGGACAGGTGTCTTTTATACTGATAACAAGTTCAAACAGGTGCCATTAATACAGGTAACGAGTGGAGGACAGAGGAGCCTCTTAAAGAAGAAGTTACAGGTCTGTGAGAGCCAGAAATCTTGCTTGTTTGTAGGTGACCAAATACTTATTTTCCACCATAATTTGCAAATAAATTCATAAAAAATCCTACAATGTGATTTTCTGTAAAAAAAAATCTCAATTTGTCTGTCATAGTTGACATGTACCTATGATGAAAATTACAGGCCTCTCTCATCTTTTTAAGTGGGAGAACTTGCACAATTGGTGGCTGACAAAATACTTTTTTCCCCCACTGTAGTTATCTGAGTTGCTGGGTGAGGGGGGCTCTGGGTAGGGGCAGTTAGGTAGTTATCTGAGTTGCTGGGTGATGGGGGCTCTGGGTAGGGGCAGGTAGGTAATTACCTGAGTTGCTCTGGTGCTGATGACATGAACCGCCTTGACCAAAACAAACCGGTAAAAATAAAAACCCAACCGCACACAGAGTGGACCTTGATATCTAGTACCTTTATCAGGGCGCTGTGTAGTTTGGCTTGCTGCTTGTTATATCCTTATAGCTTGGACTTTTCATGTATAACTAATCCAATGTTTCCCATACCATTATATAGCTTTATAATGCTGGTTATAAAAAGGCACTGGATGTTGATGTGGGGTTGTGTGTGCCTTGCCTTGAAATTAATCTAGGGGAAACACTGACAATCTATATCTGAATCTACCGAGATGACTAACCTCAGTGGTCCTAGCAAGTTAGGGGCGGCAGGTAGCCTAGTGCTTAAGAGCGTTGGGCCACTAACTGAAAGGTCGCTGGTTTGGATCCCTGAGCTGACTAGATGAAGAAAAAAAAAAAAAGCTGTGTGTGCCCTTGAGCAAGGCACTTAACCTGAATTGCTCCTGTAAGTCATTTTGGATAGGAGCGTCTGCTAGTCAAGCCTTGAGAACAGACAGCAGCCTATTGTATAAGGTCAACAACACGCCACAAACCTGTTGTCGCTCCAATTTCTTGGCCAGTATTTTTCACCACTGCAGGGTCGTCCACTTGGGACACGTTCCGGAAGTCTTTTCAGCACTAACAGGGACAGGAAGGGGGGGGGGTGTATGACATGTTGATTCTATGTATTTCCGTGAAAGCAGCAGCACTCTTTAATTGTCCAAGTCAAATTTCCCCTCTGGGACCTATAAAGTATATCATATCACAAGTCAACAAGGTGCTCCACAGGTCCACCAGCAGCTGTTGTGATGTACCTGGGTTTAGTTCACTGGGAGGGGGCCTTGGTCTTGCTGGAGGAGGCCCTATCAGCTTCCTGCCTGGCTCTCCTCTCTGCCTTCAGCTCAGCTCTGCTTTTGTCTGGCTTGTCTGCTGGGGAGGGGGGGGGGGGGGGGGGGTCAGGAGAGGAGTGGGAGGGAGCTCCTGATGCAGGCACAGGTATTGGTGCAGAGGCAGGGGCAGGTAACGCTGTGGGAGCTGGGGACAGAGACAGACAGGTGCATTGACCGATGAAGTGGATGCTGGATAGGATTGATGGGTAAATGGACCAATGACGAAGCTAGCAGTTTATGGGAATTAGTAAAACAAGTATTGGTATTTGTTTTTCAAAGATATTGAAATGATACAATCAGAACATTTAAGACGACAACTAAATAAGAGTTGGTTACAGCATTTGGTTACAATACGGAACCAGGCTTGAACAATGATGGGGCGACAGACTTCTTTTCTTTCTGGCTTTCTGACTGGTGCTTCTCATCCTCCTTTCCATTCTGTTTCTTCTCTTTCCTTAGCCGTTGCTTCTCCTCTTTGGTCAACTCCTTCCCTTCATTCTAATAGGTGATGTGGAGAAAAGACAGGAAGAAACACTGGTTAGCGCGTTGGTCAGTGAACCATAGGGTA
The DNA here is from genome assembly GCF_964263955.1 of Coregonus lavaretus. Taxonomy (NCBI): domain Eukaryota; kingdom Metazoa; phylum Chordata; class Actinopteri; order Salmoniformes; family Salmonidae; genus Coregonus; species Coregonus lavaretus. The sequence goes on along the minus strand of NC_140020.1, from coordinate 114,395 downwards.
GAGAATATTGTCAATTTCATGCCACATTTTTTTGTCGCCATTTGGAAAAACTCTGCACACAAACAGAGTAACTTTTGGTTTAGAATGATGTAGCTAGCTACTTACTTTTGCGCGTACGATTTCATCTTTCTTTCTCAGGTCCATCTGTAACACACAGTGTCGTGATGACAACATGCATGACGACCAAGTTGCATTTGCATCCAGCTGACAGTGCGGTCTTTGCTCGCTAACTAGCCAGGTAGGTAGCTAACTAGCCAGGAAGGTAGCTAACTAGCCAGGAAGGTAGCTAACTAGCCAGGTAGGTAGGTGACTAGCCAGGTAGGTAGCTAACTAGCCAGGAAGGTAGCTAACTAGTCAGGTAGGTAGCTAACTAGCCAGGAAGGTAGCTAACTAGCCAGGAAGGTAGCTAACTAGCCAGGTAGGTAACTAGCCAGGTAGGTAGCTAACTAGCCAGGTAGGTAGCTAACTAGCTAACTTTAACTAGCTAAAGAAAGACATCAGACAGGTTGGCTAATTAGCTACTAACGTTAAATAGCTAAATGTACACCAGACAGGCTAGTTAGCTAGCTAGCTACTAACGTTAACTGGTTCTGTATCTAACGTTGTTGGTTCAAGTAACAACCAATATCAATGATGCAATATTAAAATCAGCCAACGTGTAACAGTGAAGCCACACGATAATAGCTAGCTAGCTACAACCCCATCACTTCACAGGCTAACGTTAGCTAGCGAGCTAATAACAACTCTGCTGTACCTGGACAACATTCACCGCAGGGCAGACGAGCTGCCACGTTACGTTACTCCGTGATAGTCTAACCAGAGCTGTAACTATAGCGTTTTTTTTTTTTTTTAAGTATGTTGACAGCTGTCATTCTTTTTCAGACTCACCTGCTTCTCCACAGTCCGCCAATGTTTACGATAGCTTCAGCAGGAACTTAAACGCGCATGGAAATGTGTCAGAACTTGGTGCGGGGGTAAATTCACAGTGCCCTCTTCAGGTTGAAGGAGACGAGGCTCCTAAATTGTCTACAAATTAGGTATTTGTTGAAAGTAGCCCAAAGGCCAGCAGATGGCGTTATTGAGTTCATCTTACCGTCCAAATGCATTGTATGCAGCCGGCAATAGAGGACCACAGTATGAGTCATAATACCCGTATAACCTAGCGGTAAAACAGAGAAATGATTCCAATCGTTTTTCCACCATTCATTTTTCCCATTGGGGATTTTAGAAACACTTAAAATAAGGGCTGTGTTTCGTGTAGGCTTACCCTGGGGTGACATTTTGATAACCGTGTAAATCTCTCTTGGACAAGGTGACTTTTATCAATATATTGGCCTGTATTTACCCCACCAAAATGAAATGCTAATTAGCTGCTAATGTGGCTATAATAAAGAACTATAAATGCCATGATGATCTGGGCGAGACTGCCGAATCGAGGAAAAGGTAAGAATCTCTGGATTAACTATCTAATGTTAGCTAAATGTAGTAATGAATAAATTGGCAAACTGTCTTTTAAATTGACTATTCTGTGAACTGTCATGTGCAAGTTTTTAAATTGACACACTACCTGTTAGCAAAGGTGCCAGCTAGAGACGACGTGCAGGAGCTTGCAGGGATTTGTAGTTTTGCAAGATGTCTACTTTGACGCTAATTAGCATTCTAACCGAACGTTAACCTCTTCTGATTTGAAAGAGTCACCTTATAGGCCTACTTGTTGGATAGATTGGATGCTCATTGGTGCCTAGATGTAGGTTAGTTGTCTAGTGATATTGTCGACCATCCTCAGCTGATCCAGGAAAGAAAACAAATATTGATAGAAAATAATAAAGCTAAATAAATGGTCTACTACTTCAGTCCAAAGACAGCACGGAGAACACCTGTACACACGAGCACCTGGAAAACAAAGCAATGAGCGCTCTAAACAGCTGACTGAGAAAAGCAAACAATGATAAATCAATGAATAAATCTAATGCATTGATAACCAGGTGGCGAATCGCATCTCTGCATGTCTGGCAGACATATCAGTATGGATGACGGATCATCACCTCAAGCTGAACCTTGGCAAGACGGAGCTGCTCTTCCTCCCGGGGAAGGACTGCCCGTTCCATGATCTCGCCATCACGGTTGACAACTCCGTTGTGTCCTCCTCCCAGAGTGCGAAGAGCCTTGGCGTGACCCTGGACAATACCCTGTCGTTCTCCGCTAACATCAAGGCGGTGACCCGATCCTGCAGGTTCATGCTCTACAACATTCGGAGAGTACGACCCTGCCTTACACAGGAAGCGGCACAGGTCCTAATCCAGGCACTTGTCATCTCCCGTCTGGATTACTGCAACTCGCTGTTGGCTGGGCTCCCTGCCTGTGCCATTAAACCCCTACAACTCATCCAGAATGCCGCAGCCCGTCTGGTGTTCAACCTTCCCAAGTTCTCTCACGTCACCCCGCTCCTCCGCACACTCCACTGGCTTCCAGTTGAAGCTCGCATCTGTTACAAGACCATGGTGCTTGCCTATGGAGCTGTGAGGGGAACGGCACCTCCGTACCTTCAGGCTCTGATCAGTCCCTACACCCAAACGAGGGCATTGCGTTCATCCACCTCTGGCCTGCTGGCTCCCCTTCCTCTGCGGAAGCATAGTTCCCGCTCAGCCCAGTCAAAACTGTTCGCTGCTCTGGCACCCCAATGGTGGAACAAGCTCCCTCACGACGCCAGGACAGCGGAGTCACTCACCACCTGTGGTTATCCCACTGGCTATAGGGTGAATGCACCAATTTGTAAGTCGCTCTGGATAAGAGCGTCTGCTAAATGACGTAAATGTAAATGTAAATGAATAAAGCCTTTTTTTTTTTTTATCAAGGATGCATGGCAAACAAATGGCAAAAATGAGGAAGTACAAAGGAAAATCTATGCTTAAAGGAGCTCAGCTGAGGCTGAAATTCAGCACTACAAAGTTTGACTTTTGTTGCATTTAGGGGAGCTAGCATCTCATTCAAGGGAGCTGAGCCCCCCCCCCCCTGGCTCCCCCGTAATTCGCACCTTGCCTAAAACATTCTCCATTCAGGCTGCAAAGGCTGGGTGAAAATATGCGTACTTTCTTTATGAAACCCCATTTTCCACCACCATGCTAGGAATGCTACTTCCTGATGATGCGCCCCGTGTTCACGCGATATGCAACAACCCGGGATTAGCATTTAGCCACTTTAGCATGGTGGTGGAAAGTGGTGTTTCATAAAGAAAGTACCCACATTGTTCCCATTTTTTTCTGCCTTCTCGCCATTAAATAAAGTTAAGGAGGAAATCGAAGCTTTTGCAGCCTGAATGGAAAATGTTTTAGGTAGAATATACGACTGTATTGCCGGCTGCATACAATGCATTTGGAATGTAAGATGAACTCAATATATATCACCATCTGCTGGCCTTTGGGCTATGTTGAAGGCTTGTAACAACAGCCGGAGCGCACCGGACATGAAACAAAAAATTTAACAAAAATAATTTTGCCATTCATTGTATTATCTGGGTGAAACTGCGCAGAGCAAAAAAATTTGAAGCATATGCGATGGTCGCAAATTTAGGTAAGACTATGACAACAATATCATATTATGAGCAAACCTTATATTATCCAATGACAACATCTTGGTGACAGGAGGCCTTTGTTGCTTGGGACCATTAAAGAGATTCTCCGGTACTTTTGTTTACTTTTTAGCCAGTAGTTCCTAAAGTAGCACCCACGTGCCAAAAGTGGTCCCCGGAAATTGCGCACTACATCACATATGTGCAGATATGTGCACCACTCATTGCTCTCGCTCTCTCACTCTGCTGTGAGTGATTCTTGCTAGCTGTCACTCAAATGGTGAGGGGCTGAATCTCATTGGCTGGAACTCAAATTGCTAGGGGGCTGGCCCACATGGGGGGAAATGTTGGCACAGCACAGCTTCCAGAAACAGTCGCTTTCAAACTAGGGATTTCATGGCTAATTGAGGTAAGACAGTCATTTTGCTTAAAGATTATGCATGTATGAACTACACATTGACATATCCAGCCCAAAGCGGGAGGTTTAAAAAATACTTACTAGTTGCCAAAGTACCGGATCATGTGTTTAATTAGGCATAGCTAAGAATTTAACTAATTTTACATTTTTGTCAGTTAGCAGACGCTCTTATCCAGAGCGACTTACAGTTAGTGAGTGCATACATTTTCATACTGGCCCCCCGTGGGAATCGAACCCACAACCCTGGCGTTGCAAGCGCCATGCTTTACCAACTGAGCTACACGGGGCCTTTAGTGTCAACATTGGAGTGAAATTTTTAGCTAATGTAGTCCTTAAGTTGAATTGGGAATTGAACAGTTTCATCCCTTTGTTAATACAGGGAATTGAACAGTTTCATCCCTTTGTTAATACAGGGAATTGAACAGTTTCATTCCTTTGTTAATACAGGGAATTGAATAGTTTCATTCCTTGGTTAATACCCAGCAACTCATAGCACAGCAACCTAATGTAAATATGACAGAGATAAAAGCACGGTCACATCTTTAATTCTTTATTTTTGAAACACAACATAAAAAACGAACGTAACAGAAACATCTAAAAAAAAAGTAATCCATAGCGTACAAAAAGTAGATTAATTTGACTTGATTCAGACACAAAAGCAGCAGCAGCAGTAGGCTACAGCGTCTCTGACTCTTGTCTTTCATTCCCGCTGTGGGTGTCTGTTTGTCTGCTGACTTAGTTCACCATGCAGTAGCTGGTTGAAGGGGACCAAACCTCACTGAAACACCTGACTTGGTTCCGTTTGACCAGCCACAGCAAGGCGTGCTGCTTCAGGACGAGAGGGAACGCGAGAGAGAGAGAGAGAGAGGGGGGGGAGGAGAGGGTGAAGAGAGAGGGATTGAGGGAGAGGATAGGGAGAGAGGGAAGGAGATAGGAGAAGGGTGAAGAGAGGAAGAAAGAGAGAGAGAGAGAGAGAGAGAGAGAGAGACATGAGGGTAGTGGAGATGATATTTTTGTGAGCCATGACGTCAGAGTCCCACAACGTCCTCTTGCCCCTGACCTGTTAAGAAGAGAGAACAAAACACACAGAGGAGGAGGTCAGTAAAAGCACAACAGTAATGACACGGGAGTATAACATATCATGACATGTGAAAGGAAGAGGCTGTCATCATCACTACCATAACATTACTCACAGAACTATCACTATCCAAACTGAAAACTCATCATCACTACCATAACATTACTCACAGAACTATCACTATCCAAACTGAAAACTCATCAGACCATTGGGCTAAATCGTGTTTCACTGGACT
>NC_140020.1:17500-105000 GCF_964263955.1 Coregonus lavaretus | reverse complement strand
ATCACCCGGTACAAAGACCGGGGCCTCACTGCGGTGGCGGTCAGCGTTGGCCTTCTGGCGACGCATGGTGCACTGGAGGTGGACGTGGGCAGCATTCCACGTCTCCTCCGCGCGCTGAAATCAGTTGTCCACCGCAGGAGCTTCAGTCTGGCTCTGATGCCATGGTGCCAGGACCGGCTGATACCCTAAAACACATTGAAATGGAGACAGGTTAGTGGAGGATTGGCGGAGAGGGTTCTGTGCATATTCGGCCCATGGCAAGAACACCGACCACTCCCCCAGTCGGTCCTGGCAGTAGGACCGCAGGAACCTACCCACATCCTGATTCACCCGTTCCACCTGCCCATTAGATTCGGGGTGAAACCCAGAAGTCAGGCTGACGAGACCCCTAGACGTTCCATGAATGCCTTCCAGACCCTGGACGTAAACTGGGGACCTCGGTCAGACACTATGTCTCTGGCACCCCGTAGTGCCGGAAGACGTGAGTAAACAGGGCCGTGGGGAGACCGGGCAGAGGAAGGAGGTGGCAGGCTTTAGAGAAGCGGTCCACAACGACCAGGATGGTGGTGTTACCCTGAGAGAGGGGAAGATCAGTTAGGAAATCAATGGATAAGTGGGACCATGGTCGTTGTGGAACTGATAAGGGATGTAACCTAGGTGCTTTACTCTGTGTGCACACCGAGCAGGCGGAGACATACACCCTCATGTCCTTAGCCAAGGTAGGCCACCAGTACTTCCCGGTCAGGCAGCGCACTGTACGGCCGATGCCTGGGTGACCAGAGGAGGGGGACGTGTGTGCACAATAGATAAGATGATCATGGACACTAGACGGCACGTACCGAAGCCCAGCGGGGCACTAAGGTGGAGATGGCTCTGTGCGTAACGCCCGCTCTATGTCCGTGTCCACCGCCCACACAACCGGCGCCACAATGCAGGAGGCCGGGAGTATGGGGGTGTTGTCAATGGGCCTCTCCTCTGGGTCGTACAGCCATGACAGTGCATCTGCCTTCACGTTCTTCGTGCCTGGTATGTAGGACAGCGTGAAATCAAACCGGGTGAAGAACAAGGCCCACCTGGCCTGACTAAGGTTCAGCCTCCTCGCTGCCCGGATGTACTCCAGGTTACGGTGGTCAGTCCAGATGAGGAATAGGTGTTTCGCCCCCTCGAGCCAGTGCCTCCACGCTGTCAGGGCTCTGACAACAGCCAACAGCTCCCGATCACCAACGTCAAAGTTCTGCTCCGCCGGGCTGAGCTTCATAGAGAAGAAGGAACAGGGGCGGAGCTTGGGTGGCGTGCCCGAGCGTTGGGATTGGACAGCGCCTATCCCTACCTCGGACGCGTCCACCTCCACTACGAACGGCAATGATGGATTGGGATGGGCTAGTACCGGGGCTGAGGTGAACAGAGCCCTCAGGTTACTGAAAGCCCTGTCAGCCTCAGCAGACCACCCTTCAACAGAGAGGTGATGGGAGCTTCGACATTGCCAAAGCCCCGGATAAACCTCCGATAGTAATTGGCAAAGCCAATGAAGCACTGCACCTCCTTTACCGTGGGTGGAGTCGGCCAATTACGCACGGCTGAAATGCGGTCTCCCTCCATCTCCACACCTGAGGTGGTGATGTGGTATCCGAGGAAGGAGACGGATTGTTGGAAGAACAGACACTCTTCAGCCTTGGCATACAGGTCATGCTCCAACAGTCGGCCCAGCACTCTGCGAACCAGGGACATGCTTGGCGCGCGTAGCAGAATACACCAGGATGTCATCGATGTAGACCACCACACCGCGACCAAGCATGTCCCGAAACACCTCGTTCACAAAGGACTGGAAGACGGATGGAGCATTCATCAAACCGTAGGGCATCACCAGGTATTAGTAATGCCCCGTGGTTGTGCTGAATGCTGTCTTCCACTCGTCCCCTTCCCGGACACACACCAGGTTGTACACACTCCTGAGATCTAATTTCATGAAGAAGCACGCCCCATGCATTGTTTCGATCACAGAGGAAATGAGGGGTAGGGGATAACTATAGCGAATGGTCGTTTTATTAAGTGCACGGTAATCAATGCAAGGGCACTGTCTTTCTTCTTCACGAAAAAGGAAACTGGAGGAGGCGGGTGAAGTGGAGGGATGTATGAACCCCTGACGCAGGGACTCGGAGACGTATGTTTCCTTAGCCTCCGTTTCCACCTGCGAGTCTGAATCTACCAGCGCCTTACACTGGGGAACTACCGTGTAATCAGGGAAGTTGACGTGGATGGTGAAATGCGCAGCAGAGGGCTCTGAACGAGTGTGGGTTTGCGCTACCTGGGGTGACGCCAGAGTGCCCTGCCTGCCGCCTCCAGACCCGGAAGAACCCTGACAACATCGTGCAGCAGAATGTCCTCTCTTGCCACAAGAGTGACACTGGATCTGTCGTCCTCCATTGTCCCGGAACGCTGCACCACCCAGCTCCATCGGAACGTGATCTGGGTTGAAGGGGGGTGAAATGGGCAGGCCCATTCCAGGACGTCCTCTCGAAGCCAGCAGGTTGTCCAACCGGATGGCCATGTCCACCAGTTGGTTGAAGGTCAACGTGGTATCCCGGCAGGCTAGCTCCCTTCGGACGTCCTCACGCAGGCTGCATCGGAAGTGGTCGATGAGGGCCCGCTTGTTCCACCCGGACCCAGCCGCTAGAGTTCTGAACTCCAGGGCAAAGTCTTGCACGGTCCTCGTCCCCTGCCTCAGATGGACCAGACTCTCGCCCGCCTCTCTTCGAAGACTGCCCGGAAGAGGCTAGCGAACTCTCCGTAGTTGTCCAACGCGTCTCCTCCTTCACTCCAGACCGCTTTGGCCCACTCCAGGGCTTTCCCCGAGAGGCAGGAGACGAGGGCGGACACCTTCTCCCGATCCGATGGAGCAGGGCTGATGGTGTTGAAATATAGGTCCAGCTGCAGGAGGAAACCCTGGCAGCGGGCCGCTGTCCCGTCATATTCCCTTGGTCGAGACAGGTGAATACCTCTGGGTGCTGGTGTCTGGGTGGCTGGATCCGGTCGCTCAGCTGGTTCCACAGGGTCGGGTCCTCTCCTCTCCAGGTGCTGGAGAATCCGATCCATCGCTTCACCCAAATTGGCTAACATGTTGGAATGCTCCCGGACCCGCTCAAAGACTCCAGGCATATTCCCCACTCCTGCTGACTCCATGCTGTTGGGTGTATGATTCTGTAGCGGGTGATTTGGACGGAGTCAGGCGCAGGAGGTGTAAATCCCAGAATAATGGTTTATTCGGCCAATACAGCGGTTCACAGCAATGCGTAAAACAACTACAGTGCGACCAAACGGCGCACTGGGAAAAAACAAAACACATGGGTGAATATCCCGACGATAAAGTACATAATGCTCCGAGCTATCGACACCTCCACATGGAAACAATCACACACAAAGACATGGGGGGCAGAGGGAATACGTATACAGGGACTGATGAGGGGATATGAACCAGGTGTGTGTAATTGACAAGACAAAACAAATGGAATGATGAGATGAGGAGATGAGGAGCGGCAGTGGCTAGAAGGCCGGTGACGACGAACGCCGAAGCCTGCCCGAAACAAGGAGGGGAGGCAGCTTCGGAGGAAGTCGTGACAGCGCATTAATCAATAGTAGTGCACTACATAGGGAATAGGGTACTATTTAGGACACAGCCTGTGTGTGATCGCATACCTACAGGGGTATTTGGCAACAAGGATTTGCCAATGTGACTCTGAGATCGGAACATGCTCTCTCGCCCGAGAAACCAAAGTCTTAACCATTTGACCAAGAGGAAATTCCACTTGGGCCGAGGGGACCTGGGCTAATTGAGTGACTGCTGATGCACAACCAAATTGCACGTTGTGTATTATATTACTCTAACTCTCAACAGTACGTTTTTTTAAAATGTATTTTATTTTATTGGTCCGGGGGGGGGGGCCTACAAAAGGGGGGCCGTGGTCTGCCAGTTGCCATCCCTGCTCTACTCTAACAGTACAGCTGACTAGGTGTCACACCTTGTGGTGTTACTGTGGTTTCCCACCTAGCTCTCTGATGAAGGCTAATGCCTCTACTTTAAGGCTTTGTGCATCAACTCTGTGGATCTGTACATATCACCAGGGGTTGAGTCCCAAATGACACCCTATTCCCTATTTAGTGCACTACTTTTAGCAGGCAACCAGTGAGCTCATCCTAAGGAATCATTAAAAGCCTAAAGCAAGAAAAACGGACAGACGGGCAGCGATCAGAGTTTGACTGGCATCCATGTCCGCCCAAAATTGGGTTAGCTGTGTTATTTTTAACTCATGTCCACATGCCGGGGCCCCTGCTAATCATTTTGTTCCCCTCTCTGTCATATCCCTCTGCCCCCCTCTCCCCCCTCTCGCCCCTCTGCCCCCCTCTCGCCCCTCTCGCCCCCTCTCGCCCCTCACCAATGTCCCACTGCATTTGGGGAGGTCACAACACAGTGCTCTTAGCAGGAGATCATTTCCTTGGGACAGCAGATGATGGCGTATAACAGCTGACCACAGATCAGTATAGGGTTAGGGTGCGTCTCAAATGGCACACTATTCCCTATATGGTGCTCTACTCTGGTCTAAAGTAGTGCACTATATAGGGAATAGGGTGCCATCTGAGATGCATCCATAGTATAACCCCAGACCTCTACCATCCTATCTACCACCTCAAATGTCCCACCTATTCCAACGTGTGTTCCGGTATGGGGTGGTGATCTTGGCTAAGGAGGATTATGTTATGATGCTTTGATGTCATACTACTTTGGTTTTCCATTGCAAGATAGAACGCAAAGGAGAACATACAGTGTCCCCGTCTGAATATCCACACAAGCCACAGAGAACATACAGTGTCCCTGTCTGAATATCCATACAAGCCACAGAGAACATACAGTGCATATTCAGTTTGAGTAAAGCTAAATGGAGACGTATTGGTGACAAGTTAATGTAACGTAACAAGTAACCGTAAAGTGCTAAATCGTGGATCTAACACATGTAACAGTATAGTGAAATGCTAGCGTGCGTGTCTGAGAGAGAGCTTCAACCGTGGAGTTGTATGTTGCTGACTCATTAAGTGATGTGACATTAGTGGCCGCCTGCTAGCGGTCCTTCACTGAGCTACGCCAGTTGCCAGTTGCCAGTTGCCTGGGCTGAGGTTGACACAGCTGTCGAGGCGCTGTGACTGCTCCCACATGGTGTGGCAATGGAGCACAAAGGTCAAGGGTCACCGGCATTTAGGCTGAAAGGGAGAACAGGTGAGAATCTGGTCCAAGGAGAAGTGAAGGGAAGGGGGTCAGAGAGAGAGAGAGAGAGAGAGAGAGAGAGAGAGAGAGAGAGAGAGAGAGAGAGAGAGAGAGAGAGAGAGAGAGAGAGAGAGAGAGAGAGAGAGAGAGAGAGAGAGAGAGAATGGTTTCAATACAATAGTCTGTGGGATAGCTATCTATTACATCTAGAAACGATGAGCATAATATTACCGATTAATAAACCATTAAAAAAAAAATCCCTTTCGAAGTACCCCCTGTACTTTGTTTCCATGCACTGCTAATCAGAACCGCAAATGGTGTAAAACTAACAGGATATGGGTGACCAGGCCCCTCTGGCCTGTGTTACCCCCCAAGCCCACTTTCAACCAGACACACAACACATGAAAGGCCCAGAGGTGTTACAACGTGTTGATGCTGTAGCTGGTGTCAGTGACCCTGTTGTAAAGGATTGTGTCCCAAATGGCACCCTATTCCCTATATACTGCAATACTTATGAGCAGAGCCCTATGGGGGGTCTTTTGGGCCCTGGACAGAACTAGTGCACTATGTAGGGAACCAGTGCACTGTAGGGTGCCATTTGGGACCATGATCATGCTGGTGAGGCCAGGCTCTCCCAGAGTGAACGACCATGTGACCGCGTGACAGTTGAGGTGTAATGTCCTGGTCTCGGACCAGGGTGCACTGGGGGTAATCAGGGTCGCCAGGTCAAAGGTCAGATATTTACCAGACTCCCTGGATAGGTTCAAATAGGATTTGAGAGAAAATAGACTATTTAGTCCCAGATCTGAAATTGATATGACAGGGTGTATCCCAGAAACCCTAGACCCACTCCAATTTGCATACCGCCCCAACAGAATCACAGATGATGCAATCTCTATTGCGCTCCACAATGCCCTTTCACACCTGGACAAAAGGAACACCATAGTGCCCTCAAAGCTCATCACTAAGCTAAGGACCCTGGGACTAAACACCTCCCTCTGCAACTGGATCCTGGACTTCCTGACGGGCAGCCCCCAGGTGGTAAGGGTAGGTAACAACACATCCGCCACGCTGATCCTCAACACGGGGGCCCCTCAGGGGTGCGTACTCAGTCCCCTCCTGTACTCCCTGTTCATTCATGACTGCATGGCCAGACACGACTCCAACACCATCATTAAGTTTGCCGATGACCCAACAGTGGTAGGCCTGATCACCGACAACGATGAGATAGCCTATAGGGAGGAGGTCAGAGACCTGGCCGTGTGGTGCAAGGACAACAACCTCTCCCTCAACGTGATCAAGACAAAGGAGATGATTGTGGACTACAGGAAAAAGAGGAGGACCGAGCACGCCCCCATTCTCATCGACGGGGCTGTAGTGGAGCAGGTTGAGAGCTTCAAGTTCCTTGGGGTCCATATCACCAACAATCTAACATGGTCCAAGCACACCAAGACAGTCGTGAAGAGGGCACGACAAAACCTATTTGGCATGGGTCCTCAGATCCTCAAAAGGTTCTACAGCTGCACCATCGAGAGCATCCTGACTGGTTGCATCACTGCCTGGTATGGCAACTGCTCGGCCTCCGACCTCAAGGCACTACAGAGGGTAGTGCGTACGGCCCATTACATCACTGGGGCCAAGCTTCCTGCCATCCAGGACTTCTGTACCAGGCGGTGTCAGAGGAAGGTCCTAAAAATTATCAAAGACTTCAGCCATCCTAGTCATAGACTGTTCTCTCTGCTACCGCACGGCAAGCGGTACCGGAGCGCCATGTCTAGGTCCAAGAGGCTCCTAAACAGCTTCTACCCCCAAACCATAAGACTCCTGAACATCTAATCAAATGGCTCCCCGGACTATTTGCATTGCCCCACCCCCCCCCCACCCCCTCTTTCACGCTGCTGCTACTCTGTTTATTATCTATGCATAGTCACTTTAACTCTACCTACATGTACACATTACCTCAACTACCTAGACTAACCGGTGCCCCCGCAGATTGACTCGGTACCGGTACCCCCTGTATATAGCCTCGCTACTGTTTATTTTTACTGCTGCTCTTTAATTATTTGTTACTTTCATTTCGTATTATTTTATATTGTATTTTTTTTTGTGATTTTTTTGGGGGGTATTCTTTCTTAAAACTGCATTGTTGGTTAAAGGCTTGTAAGTAAGCATTTCACTGTAAGGTCTACACCTGTTGTATTCGGCGCATGTGACAAATACAATTGTATTTTGTTTTATTTTATTTGATAGGTCAACAAATCATCATATTCTTCCAGTTCGTTACAGGAATTTTTTTATCAATACAATATGAACCACAATTATGATCTGTTGTTAAATCTCCACACACGGTACATCTCTGACTACTCTACCTTACCTCATAGGGGCAAGTTTGTAATCTTTCATCTTCAGTTAACACAAGGCCACATCCATTACATGACTTTCAGTAGTAATGATAGTATCACAAAAAAAGGGATCAACCTCCTGCCATGTGACATCTCCACGTGATCCCCCCGTTCCTCCCTCCACGTGATCCCCCCCGTTCCTCCCTCCACGTGATCCCCCCGTTCCTCCCTCCACGGCTCCGCTTGCAGAATGTGGTGAGGCTGTCCGGCCGTCCGGTTGGACACCAAGTTCCTCTGGGCGTCAGTTAGACAGTTGCCCCATCAGCACGTCCCGCCAACTGCAGGCAGAGTCAAGTAACAGCAGCAAGCAGCAATGCCCAGGCCAGATAGACTACAAGGGGGTTGGAGTAGGTGGGTAGACGAGGGGGTTGGAGTGGGGGGGGGTAGACTAGGGGGTTGGAGTGGGTGGGTAGACTAGGGAGTTGGAGTGGGGGGGGGTAGACTAGGGGGTTGGAGTGGGGGGGGGGTAGACTAGGGGGTTGGAGTGGGTGGGTAGACTAGGGAGTTGGAGTGGGGGTAGACAAGGGGGTTGGAGTGGGGGGGTAGACTAGGGAGTTGGAGTGGGGGTAGACAAGGGGGTTGGAGTGGGGGGGTAGACTAGGGAGTTGGAGTGGGGGTAGACAAGGGGGTTGGAGTGGGGGGGTAGACTAGGGAGTTGGAGTGGGGGTAGACGAGGGGGTTGGAGTGGGGGTAGACGAGGGGGTTGGAGTGGGGGTAGACGAGGGGGTTGGAGTGGGGGTAGACGAGGGAGTTGGAGTGGGGGTAGACAAGGGGGTTGGAGTGGGGGGGTAGACTAGGGAGTTGGAGTGGGGGTAGACGAGGGGGTTGGAGTGGGGGGTAGATGAGGGGGTTGGAGTGGGGGTAGACGAGGGGGTTGGAGTGGGGGTAGACGAGGGGGTTGGAGTGGGGGTAGATGAGGGGGTTGGAGTGGGGGTAGACAAGGGGGTTGGAGTGGGGGGGTAGACTAGGGGGTTGGGGTGGGGGGTAGACTAGGGGGTTGGAGTGGGGGTAGACGAGGGGGTTGGAGTGAGGGTAGATGAGGGGGTTGGAGTGGGTGGGTAGACTAGGGAGTTGGAGTGGGGGTAGACGAGGGGGTTGGAGTGGGGGTAGATGAGGGAGTTGGAGTGGGGGTAGACGAGGGGGTTGGAGTGGGGGTAGACGAGGGGGTTGGAGTGGGGGGTAGACGAGGGGGGTTGAGTGGGGGTAGACGAGGGGGTTGGAGTGGGGGTAGACGAGGGAGGTTGGAGTGGGGGTAGACGAGGGGGTTGGAGTGGGGGTAGACGAGGGGGGTTGGAGTAGGGGGTAGACGAGGGGGTTGGAGTGGGGGTAGACGAGGGGGTTGGAGTGGGGGTAGACGAGGGGGTTGGAGTGGGGGGTAGACGAGGGGGGTTGGAGTGGGGGTAGACGGGGGGGGTTGGAGTGGGGGGGGTAGACTAGGGGGTTGGAGTGGGTGGGTAGACTAGGGAGTTGGAGTGGGGGTAGACAAGGGGGTTGGAGTGGGGGGGTAGACTAGGGAGTTGGAGTGGGGGTAGACAAGGGGGTTGGAGTGGGGGGGTAGACTAGGGAGTTGGAGTGGGGGTAGACGAGGGGGTTGGAGTGGGGGTAGACGAGGGGGTTGGAGTGGGGGTAGATGAGGGGGTTGGAGTGGGTGGGTAGACTAGGGAGTTGGAGTGGGGGTAGACGAGGGGGTTGGAGTGGGGGTAGATGAGGGGGTTGGAGTGGGTGGGTAGACTAGGGAGTTGGAGTGGGGGTAGATGAGGGGGTTGGAGTGGGGGTAGATGAGGGAGTTGGAGTGGGGGTAGACGAAGGGGTTGGAGTGGGGGTAGACGAGGGGGTTGGAGTGGGGGGTAGACGAGGGGGGTTGGAGTGGGGGTAGACGAGGGGGTTGGAGTGGGGGTAGACGAGGGAGGTTGGAGTGGGGGTAGACGAGGGGGTTGGAGTGGGGGTAGACGAGGGAGGTTGGAGTGGGGGTAGACGAGGGGGTTGGAGTGGGGGTAGACGAGGGGGGTTGGAGTGGGGGGTAGACGAGGGGGTTGGAGTGGGGGTAGACGAGGGGGTTGGAGTGGGGGTAGACGAGGGGGTTGGAGTGGGGGGTAGACTAGGGGGGTTGGAGTGGGGAGTAGACGAGGGGGGTTGGAGTGGGGGTAGACGGGGGGGTTGGAGTGGTGGTAGCTAAGACTGAACTCCAGTGTTCATCATATACAGTATTTTGTAGGTACACATTAAGTACAAGTAAGTTTATTTAAAGATACACTTTTAACTAGCTAAATCTTGTGTAACACCTAGTAATTACATTGTACTCATACAGATATTAAATGTATTCTGTGGTTGGTACTTCTGGGTTTATCCTCTCACTTGGATGGCAACGAGGTTCAGGTTGTCATAACGGGGTAATGTAATTAAATATATTTACATTTACATTTTAGTCATTTAGCAGACGCTCTTATCCAGAGTGCATACATTTTTTTTATTTTTTATACTGGAATCGAACCCACAACCCTGGCATTACAAATGCCATGCTCTACCAACTGAGCTACATCCCTGCCGGCCATTCCCTCCCCTACCCTGGACGACGCTGGGCCAATTGTGCACCGCCCCATGGGTCTCCCGGTCGCGGCCGGCTACGACAGAGCCTGGATACGAACCAGGATCTCTAGTGGCACAGCTAGCACTGCGATGCAGTGCCTTAGACCACTGCGCCACTCGGGGATAACACCCGTATGGTAGTCAGTGAAGTCGAGCTATATCCAGTATGTTTTTTGTAAACTCAACCAAGTTAACCCAGATGGTACACTGTTGGAGGCCTTTTGAGCCTCCAACCTTTTGTAATCTTGGACACCCAGTTCACAAGAGATTACCACCTTGTGACAGTTCGTTCTGAATCGGATGCGGCTGAGAAGAAACTGAACGCTAAATTGGTGAATTTATTAGTGGAAACTTGGCCATTTGTAACGAGCGCGGTAACAAGCATTCATTTATACACCCCTGTAATTACAGCCTGCAATTAACCACCAGTTAGACGTTGCTATTACAGTGTTACTGTGAGTTATTACACTGTAAAAAGGACCCCTTAACATGAGGCGTTACTCTATTTGTCCGTATCAGTGTGGTTGAGGGGGGGGGGGGGGGGGGGGGGGGGCTACAATGGCTGTCTGTTTGAGGCAGTGAGTGATTGATAGCAGCTCATGCCAAGAGTCTGTCATCATTTAATGTATTATTATTAGTGATGTATTATGTCTCTCGGTATTCACACCCTTACAGTAAGCTTCAAGTTATGCTGCTACAACAGCAATAGATAGTGACTTATTATTGTAAAACTACAACAGCAATAGATAGTGACTTATTATTGTAAAACTACAACAGCAATAGATAGTGACTTATTATTGTAAAACTACAACAGCAATAGATAGTGACTTATTATTATAAAACGTCTTTGTTTTGCTAACATGCTTTTCCGTTTAACTTCCTTCATTCTCTGGTTCTTACTTCTACTAAGCTTATCTTAGTTGTTCTCGACCACACAGCACTGTTTAAGCACCGACAACAGTGATGTGACACCATAAAAACCTTTTGGAATGAAATGACCCGATTTACTGTACTTTTATTAGACCACAAGCTCCCCCCCCCCCCCCGGCCCCTCCCCGGCCCCTCCCCAGAGGAGGTAACAGCTGTGGGGCCGACACAGGTCACATGACCGCGGCAGGTGGGACAAAACCTATGTGGGATCACCCAACCTCTCTCTCTCTCTCTGAATGTCAGGGGTGTGGCATCCCATCCTGTAGGAATGTGTCACCAGGTGTTCAGAGCTCTCCTGGCCAGTCTCTCACATAGTCAGGATTCCAGAGACAAAGATCTGTCATGTTAAAATTATATTTTTTCATTAATGTCATATATTTCCCTCCGTACTCATTGCTCCCATTCCATTGTAACTCCCAATGTGTGATTTTTCTTTAATAATACCAACATAAATAAGTCATTTTCTTGCAGAGATATTTTAGTGGATTGCATAAAACATCTTACAATCAGTGGCAAAGTGATGAAAGTCTGACTGGTGTTGTTTAGAGTAAGAGACTATCGTGATTTTAACAGGAACAAATATTATTATCTCAGCTTATCTTAGTTGTTGTTGATCTGTTAACACACGGAGAGTACAGCACCGTGATAAATCAACATCAGCTTATCTTAGTTGTTGTTGATCTGTTAACACACGGAGAGTACAGCACCGTGATAAATCAACATCAGCTTATCTTAGTTGTTGTTGATCTGTTAACACACGGAGAGTACAGCACCGTGATAAATCAACATCAGCTTATCTTAGTTGTTGTTGATCTGTTAACACACGGAGAGTACAGCACCGTGATAAATCAACATCAGCTTATCTTAGCTGTTGTTGATCTGTTAACACACGGAGAGTACAGCACCGTGATAAATCAACATCAGCTTATCTTAGCTGTTGTTGATCTGTTAACACACGGAGAGTACAGCACCGTGATAAATCAACATCAGCTTATCTTAGTTGTTGTTGATCTGTTAACACACGGAGAGTACAGCACCGTGATAAATCAACATCAGCTTATCTTAGTTGTTGTTGATCTGTTAACACACGGAGAGTACAGCACCGTGATAAATCAACATCAGCTTATCTTAGTTGTTGTTGATCTGTTAACACACGGAGAGTACAGCACCGTGATAAATCAACATCAGCTTATCTTAGCTGTTGTTGATCTGTTAACACACGGAGAGTACAGCACCGTGATAAATCAACATCAGCTTATCTTAGTTGTTGTTGATCTGTTAACACACGGAGAGTACAGCACCGTGATAAATCAACATCAGCTTATCTTAGCTGTTGTTGATCTGTTAACACACGGAGAGTACAGCACCGTGATAAATCAACATCAGCTTATCTTAGCTGTTGTTGATCTGTTAACACACGGAGAGTACAGCACCGTGATAAATCAACATCAGCTTATCTTAGCTGTTGTTGATCTGTTAACACACGGAGAGTACAGCACCGTGATAAATCAACATCAGCTTATCTTAGCTGTTGTTGATCTGTTAACACACGGAGAGTACAGCACCGTGATAAATCAACATCAGCTTATCTTAGCTGTTGTTGATCTGTTAACACACGGAGAGTACAGCACCGTGATAAATCAACATCAGCTTATCTTAGCTGTTGTTGATCTGTTAACACACGGAGAGTACAGCACCGTGATAAATCAACATCAGCTTATCTTAGCTGTTGTTGATCTGTTAACACACGGAGAGTACAGCACCGTGATAAATCAACATCAGCTTATCTTAGTTGTTGTTGATCTGTTAACACACGGAGAGTACAGCACCGTGATAAATCAACATCAGCTTATCTTAGTAGTTGTTGATCTGTTAACACACGGAGAGTACAGCACCGTGATAAATCAACATCAGCTTATCTTAGTTGTTGTTGATCTGTTAACACACGGAGAGTACAGCACCGTGATAAATCAACATCAGCTTATCTTAGTTGTTGTTGATCTGTTAACACACGGAGAGTACAGCACCGTGATAAATCAACATCAGCTTATCTTAGTTGTTGTTGATCTGTTAACACACGGAGAGTACAGCACCGTGATAAATCAACATCAGCTTATCTTAGCTGTTGTTGATCTGTTAACACACGGAGAGTACAGCACCGTGATAAATCAACATCAGCTTATCTTAGCTGTTGTTGATCTGTTAACACACGGAGAGTACAGCACCGTGATAAATCAACATCAGCTTATCTTAGCTGTTGTTGATCTGTTAACACACGGAGAGTACAGCACCGTGATAAATCAACTAGCCCACATCACTTTCTTTAGCACAAAAGGCAGCCACACAGATGTTCTTCAGTGCACCATAGCGGGGTACGCATAGGAAGTAGAACTGAATGTTTTTTTCCTGTCATATTTGAAATGCATAGGTACACAAAACATATGTACAGTATATTCATGAACAACATTTTACTGTAGAATATAAATAAAAAAATAAAAAAGGGAAATAAGCAGAACATTAAACAAGAATTAAACAAGTGGAATTTATTTGATATTGAACATGTGGGGTCTCTTTTGTAGTGCGGACCAGTGTAGGAGAAAGGGGTGAAAACCAGTTAAATTAATATTTTTTATAAGTTATTTCGCTAGATTCAACGTTTGCTACATTTCCAAAATGGCTGCAACCATATGGCATGTGTAAATAGCACTACAAAAATAATAATAAAATATTTGAGTTTCCTATTCGTTAATTCTCATCCAGCACTGCCCAGCCCTGCACAGCCCTGCCCTACCCAACCCAACCCAACCCAGCCCTGCCCAGCCCTGCCCTGCCCAACCCAACCCTGCCCAGCCCTGCCCTGCCCAACCCAACCCAACCCTGCCCTGCCCAGCCCTGCCCAACCCTGCACAGCCCTGCCCTACCCAACCCAGCCCTGCCCAACCCTGCACAGCCCTGCCCTACCCAACCCAGACCTGCCCAACCCAGCCCAGCCCTGCACAGCCCTGCCCAACCCAACACAACCCTGCACAGCCCTGCCCAACCCAACACAACCCTGCACAGCCCTGCCCAACCCAGCCCTGTCCCGCACTGCCCTACCCTGCCCAGCCCAGCACTGCTTGGATATTTGTCACTGACTGTTACCAATGTGCTATCGTGAGAATGATCGTTTAGAAATCTCCACTTAATAGATTCACAGTTGCTATCAAGGTCATTCAAAAGGGTAGGTTTAACAGAGCGAATGAAATGTAAACATACTTTATAAATCATGTATCATCAATGATGCTATTTAGGCCTACAGTGCCTTGCAAAAGTATTCATCCCCCTTGGCGTTTTTCCTATTTTGTTGCATTACAACCTGTAATTTAAATGGGTTTTTATTTGGATGTCATGTAATGGACATACACAAAATAGTCCAAATTGGTGAAGTGAAATGAAAAAAATATATTGTTTCAAAAAATTCAAAAAAATAAATAACGGAAAAGTGGTGCGTGCATATGTATTCAACCCCTTTGCTATGAAGCCCCTAAATAAGATCTGGTGCAACTAATTACCTTCAGAAGTCACATAATTAGTTAAATAAAGTCCACCTGTGTGCAACCTAAGTGTCACATGATCTGTTACATGATCTCAGTATATATACACCTGTTCTGAAAGGCCCCAGAATCTGCAACACCACTAGGCAAGGGGCACCACCAAGCAAGTGGCACCATGAAGACCAAGGAGCTCTCCAAACAGGTCAGGGACAAAGTTGTGGAGAAGTACAGATCAGAGTTGGGTTATAAAAAAATATTTGAAACTTTGAACATCCCACGGATCACCATTAAATGCATTATTAAAAAATGGCAAGAACATGGCACCACAAGAGATGCCAAGAGAGGGCCGCCCACCAAAAGTCACGGACCAGGCAAGGAGGGCATTAATCAGAAAGGCAACAAAGAGACCAAAGATAACCCTGAAGGAGCTGCAAAGCTCCACAGCGGAGATTGGAGTATCTGTCCATAGGACCACTTTAAGCTGTACACTCCACAGAGCTGGGCTTTATGGAAGAGTGGCCAGAAAAAAAGCCATTGCTTAAAGAAGAAAATAAGCAAACACGTTTGGTGTTCATCAAAAGGCATGTGGGAGACTCCCCAAACATATGGAAGAAGGTACTCTGGTCAGATGAGACTAAAATTGAGCTTTTTGGCATCAAGGAAAACGCTATGTCTGGCGCAAACCAAACACCTCTCATCACCCCGAGAACACCATCCCCACAGTGAAGCATGGTGGTGGCAGCATCATGCTGTGGGGATGTTTTTCATTGGCAGGGACTGGGAAACTGGTCAGAATTGAAGGAATGATGGATGGTGCTAAATACAGGGAAATTCTTGTGGGAAACCTGTTTCAGTCTTCCAGAGATTTGAGACTAGGACGGAGGTTCACCTTCCAGCAGGACAATGACCCTAAGCATACTGCTAAAGCAACACTCGAGTGGTTTAAGGGGAAACATTTAAATGTCTTGGCATGGCCTAGTCAAAGCCCAGACCTCAATCCAATTGAGAATCTGTGGTATGACTTAAAGATTGCTGTACACCAGCGGAACCCATCCAACTTGAAGGAGCTGGAGCAGTTTTTCCTTGAAGGATGGGCAAAAATCCCAGTGGCTAGATGTGCCAAGCTTACAGAGACATACCCCAAGAGACTTGCATCTGTAATTGCTGCAAAAGGTGGCTCTACAAAGTATTGACTTTGGGGGGGTGAATAGTTATGCACGCTCAAGTTTTCTGTTTTTTTGTCTTATTTTCAATTTGTTTCACAATAAAACATATTTTGCATCTTCAAAGTGGTAGGCATATTGTGTAAATCAAATGATACAAACGCCCCAAAAATCCATTTTAATTCCAGGTTGTAAGGCAACAAAATAGGAAAAATGCCAAGGGGGTGAATACTTTCGCAAGCCACTGTAGAGGGAACATTGGATGGGGCCAACAGGGGTGAATTATTTCTCAAGCATTTGGGAAGTCATCAACAGCTATTGTTTAAATTCAAACCAGGATTCAACTAGGGTTTCAAGCTTTGGTTGATTTCAAATGGAATCTACAAGTTAGTAAAAATATATGTTGGATTCACATCTCCATCTCAAAAATCAAAGTTAAAGAATATGACTAAATCAAATCAAACTGTATTTCAAGTACATTTAAAGTTTGATTTGATTTAGTCCTATTAATTAACTTTCATTTATTGTTGAAACGGAGATATGAATCCAACATATCAATTATTAATTAGCTGACAAACTGGAATTAAAGCCAGACTCAGAGGCACAGACGGAACTATCCAAGGATGCATCACCTTCAAGAGGCAAAGTGTCAACGGCCACATCGTCATGACGATGCAAAAATCATCAAATAATGCAAAACGCATCATCATTTTGATTCGACCCGTGTGGATGTATTTTATATAACTTGGACTCATGCTGTACTGCATTACTTACCTTTATGTCTCACAAGTATGAGAATCAGAGGAGGTCAACTCAAGGGCTGTAGCTTAGATGGATGTAAAGGGAAAAGTATATTTTGAGCACTAAAAACTTAGTCATTTTCCCCTATACAGTAATAGCCTATAACGATGACTTGTGTTGTACTGTCATTTACTTGCCATTGTATATCCTAGTATATATACAGTTGAAGTCGGAAGTCTACATACACCTTAGCCAAATACATTTAAACTCCATTTTTCACAATTCTTGACATTTAATCCTAGTAAAAATTCCCTGTTTTAGGTCAGTTAGGATCACCACTTTATTTTAAGATTGTGAAATGTCAGAATAATAGTAGAGAGAATGATTTATTTCAGCTTTTTATTTCTTTCATCACATTCCCAGTGGGTCAGAAGTTTACATACACTCAATTAGTACTTGGTAGCATTGCCTTTAAATTGTTTAACTTGGGTCAAACGTTTCGGGTAGCCTTCCACAAGCTTCCCACAATAAGTTGGGTGAATTTTGTCCCATTCCTCCTGACAGAGCTGGTGTAACTGAGTTAGGTTTGTAGGCCTCCTTGCTCACACACGCTTTTTCAGTTCTGCCCAAAAATGTTCTATAGGATTGAGGTCACGGCTTTGTGATGGCCACTCCAATACCTTGACTTTGTTGTCCTTAAGCCATTTTGCCACAACTTTGGAAGTATGCTTGGGGTCATTGTCCATTTGGAAGACGCATTTGCGACCAAGCTTTAACTTCCTGACTGATGTCTTGAGATGTTGCTTCAATATATCCACATAATTTTCCTTCCTCATGATGCCATCTATTTTGTGAAGTGCACCAGTCCGTCCTGCAGCAAAGCACCCCCACAGCATGATGCTGCCACCCCCGTGCTTCACGGTTGGGATGGTGTTCTTCGGCTTGCAAGCGAACCCCTTTTTCCTCCAAATATAACGATGGTCATTATGGCCAAACAGTTCTATTTTTATTTCATCAGACCAGAGGACATTTCTCCAAAAAGTACGATCTTTGTCCTCATGTTCAGTTACAAACCGTGGTCTAGCATTTTTATGGTGGTTTTGGAGCAGTGGCTTTCAAGTTATGTCAATATAGGACTAGTTTTACTGTGGATATAGATACTTTTGTACCCGTTTCCTCCAGCATCTTCACAAGGTCCTTTGCTGTTGTTCTGGGATTGATTTGCACTTTTAACACCAAAGTACGTTCATCTCTAGGAGACAGAACGCGTCTCCTTCCTAAGCGGTATGACAGCTGCGTGGTCCCATGGTGTTTATACTTGCGTACTATTGTTTGTACAGATGAATGTGGTACCTTCAGGCATTTGGAAATTGCTCCCAAGGATGAACCAGACTTGTGGAGGTCTACAAATTTTTTTCTGAGGTCTTGGCTGATTTCTTTTGATTTTCCTATGATGTCAAGCAAAGAGGCACTGAGTTTGAAGGTAGGCCTTGAAATACATCCACAGGTACACCTCCAAATGACTCAAATTATGTCAATTAGCCTATCAGAAGCTTCTAAAGCCATGACATCATTTTCTGGAATTTTCCAAGCTGTTTAAAGGCACAGTCAATTTAGAATATGTACACTTCTGACCCACTGGAATTGTGATACAGTGAATTATAAGTGAAATAATCTGTCTGTAAACAATTGTTGAAAAAATTACTTGTGTCATGCACAAAGTAGATGTCCTAACCGACTTGCCAAAACTATAGTTTGTTAACAAGAAAGTTGTGGAGTAGTTGAAAAACAAGTTTTAATGACTCCAACCTAAGTGTATGTAAACTTCCGACGTCAACTGTATACTGACAATCAGAGAATGTAGGATAAACCCAGGGAGCCTTGAATATAAAGAGACTATACACTTCAAGTAATGTGTCCCACACAGTATGTGGCTTACATAACTTTGACTCAATGACGTACCTTTACATAACACAAGCAGCCCAATTCTGGTTCAGTACTTGACTAGAGCCGCAGATAGAACTAGAGCTGCAGATAGAACTAGAGCTGCAGATAGAACTAGAGCTGCAGATAGAACTAGAGCTGCAGATAGAACTAGAGCTGCAGATAGACCTAGAGCTGCAGATAGACCTAGAGCTGCAGATATAACTAGAGCTGTAGATAGACCTAGAGCTGCAGATAGAACTAGAGCTGCAGATAAACATGACTAGAGCTGCAGATAAACATGGATAGAGCTGCAGATAGAACTAGAGCTGCAGATAGACCTAGAGCTGCAGATAGACATGACTAGAGCTGCAGATAGAACTAGAGCTGCAGATAGAACTAGAGCTGCAGATAGAACTAGAGCTGCAGATAGACCTAGAGCTGCAGATAAACATGACTAGAGCTGCAGATAGACCTAGAGCTGCAGATAGAACTAGAGCTGCAGATAGACATGACTAGAACTGCAGATAGACCTAGAGCTGCAGATAGAAATAGAGCTGCAGATAGAACTAGAGCTGCAGATAGACCTAGAGCTGCAGATAAACATGACTAGAGCTGCAGATAGAACTAGAGCTGCAGATAGAACTAGAGCTGTAGATAGAACTAGAGCTGCAGATATAACTAGAGCTGCAGATAGAACTAGAGCTGTAGATAGACATGACTAGAGCTGCAGATAGAACTAGAGCTGCAGATAGAACTAGAGCTGCAGATAGAACTAGAGCTGCAGATAGACATGACTAGAGATGCAGATAGAACTAGAGCTGCAGATAGAACTAGAGCTGCAGATAGACATGACTAGAGCTGCAGATAGAACTAGAGCTGCAGATAGACATGACTAGAGCTGTAGATAGAACTAGAGCTGTAGATAGAACTAGAGCTGCAGATAGAACTAGAGCTGCAGATAGAACTAGAGCTGCAGATAGACGAGAGCTGCAGATAGAACTAGAGCTGTAGATAGAACTAGAGCTGCAGATAGACGAGAGCTGCAGATAGACGAGAGCTGCAGATAGAACTAGAGCTGCAGATAGAACTAGAGCTGCAGATAGACGAGAGCTGCAGATAGACGAGAGCTGCAGATAGAACTAGAGCTGTAGATAGAACTAGAGCTGCAGATAGAACTAGAGCTGCAGATAGACATGACTAGAGCTGTAGATAGAACTAGAGCTGTAGATAGAACTAGAGCTGCAGATAGAACTAGAGCTGCAGATAGAACTAGAGCTGCAGATAGACGAGAGCTGCAGATAGAACTAGAGCTGTAGATAGAACTAGAGCTGCAGATAGACGAGAGCTGCAGATAGACGAGAGCTGCAGATAGAACTAGAGCTGCAGATAGAACTAGAGCTGCAGATAGACGAGAGCTGCAGATAGACGAGAGCTGCAGATAGAACT
This sequence comes from Coregonus lavaretus, assembly GCF_964263955.1. Classification (NCBI taxonomy): domain Eukaryota; kingdom Metazoa; phylum Chordata; class Actinopteri; order Salmoniformes; family Salmonidae; genus Coregonus; species Coregonus lavaretus. Next base: position 85,019 of record NC_140020.1, on the reverse strand, counting down.
AGAGCTGTAGATAGAACTAGAGCTGCAGATAGAACTAGAGCTGCAGATAGACATGACTAGAGCTGTAGATAGAACTAGAGCTGTAGATAGAACTAGAGTTGCAGATAGAACTAGAGCTGCAGATAGACATGACTAGAGCTGTAGATAGAACTAGAGCTGCAGATAGACCTAGAGCTGCAGATAGACATGACTAGAGCTGCAGATAGAACTAGAGCTGCAGATAAACGAGAGCTGCAGATAGACGAGAGCTGCAGATAGAACTAGAGCTGTAGATAGACCTAGAGCTGCAGATAGACCTAGAGCTGTAGATAGAACTAGAGCTGTAGATAGACCTAGAGCTGCAGATAGACATGACTAGAGCTGCAGATAGAACTAGAGCTGCAGATAGAACTAGAGCTGCAGATAGAACTAGAGCTGCAGATAGACCTAGAGCTGCAGATAAACATGACTAGAGCTGCAGATAGACCTAGAGCTGCAGATAGAACTAGAGCTGCAGATAGACGTGACTAGAGCTGCAGATAGACCTAGAGCTGCAGATAGAACTAGAGCTGCAGATAGAACTAGAGCTGTAGATAGAACTAGAGCTGCAGATAGAACTAGAGCTGCAGATAGAACTAGAGCTGTAGATATACATGACTAGAGCTGCAGATAGAACTAGAGCTGCAGATAGAACTAGAGCTGCAGATAGATCTAGAGCTGCAGATAGACATGACTAGAGCTGCAGATAGAACTAGAGCTGCAGATAGAACTAGAGCTGCAGATAGACATGACTAGAGCTGTAGATAGAACTAGAGCTGTAGATAGAACTAGAGCTGCAGATAGACCTAGAGCTGCAGATAGAACTAGAGCTGCAGATAGACTAGAGCTGCAGATAGAACTAGAGCTGTAGATGGAACTAGAGCTGCAGATAGACGAGAGCTGCAGATAGAACTAGAGCTGTAGATAGAACTAGAGCTGCAGATAGACAAGAGCTGCAGATAGAACTAGAGCTGCAGATAGAACTAGAGCTGCAGATAGACGAGAGCTGCAGATAGACGAGAGCTGCAGATAGAACTAGAGCTGTAGATAGAACTAGAGCTGCAGATAGAACTAGAGCTGCAGATAGACATGACTAGAGCTGTAGATAGAACTAGAGCTGTAGATAGAACTAGAGCTGCAGATAGAACTAGAGCTGCAGATAGACATGACTAGAGCTGCAGATAGACATGACTAGAGCTGTAGATAGAACTAGAGCTGCAGATAGAACTAGAGCTGCAGATAGACATGACTAGAGCTGCAGATAGAACTAGAGCTGCAGATAGACAAGAGCTGCAGATAGAACTAGAGCTGTAGATAGACATAGAGCTGCAGATAGACCTAGAGCTGTAGATAGAACTAGAGCTGTAGATAGACCTAGAGCTGCAGATAGACCTAGAGCTGCAGATAGACCTAGAGCTGCAGATAGACCTAGAGCTGCAGATAGACCTAGAGCTGCAGATAGACATGACTAGAGCTGCAGATAGACATGACTAGAGCTGCAGATAGAACTAGAGCTGACCTACTAGAGTCCTTATTCTATATACCAGAGAGGTGTGTTTGTAGATAGAACTAGAGCTGTAGATAGAACTAGAGCTGCAGATAGAACTAGAGCTGTAGATAGAACTAGAGCTGCAGATAGAACTAGAACTGTAGATAGAACTAGAGCTGTAGATAGACATGACTAGAGCTGCAGATAGAACTAGAGCTGCAGATAGAACTAGAGCTGTAGATAGACATGACTAGAGCTGCAGATAGAACTAGAGCTGCAGATAGAACTAGAGCTGTAGATAGACATGACTAGAGCTGCAGATAGAACTAGAGCTGCAGATAGAACTAGAGCTGCAGATAGAACTAGAGCTGCAGATAGACATGACTAGAGCTGCAGATATAACTAGAGCTGTAGATAGAACTAGAGCTGCAGATAGAACTAGAGCTGTAGATAGAACTAGAGCTGTAGATAGACATGACTAGAGCTGTAGATAGAACTAGAGCTGCAGATAGAACTTGAGCTGCAGATAGAACTAGAGCTGCAGATAGACATGACTAGAGCTGCAGATAGAACTAGAGCTGCAGATAGAACTAGAGCTGCCGATAGAACTAGAGCTGCAGATAGACGAGAGCTGCAGATAGATATGACTAGAGCTGCAGATAGAACTAGAGCTGCAGAAAGAACTAGAGCTGCAGATAGAACTAGAGCTGCAGATAGAACTATAGCTGCAGATAGAACTAGAGCTGCAGATAGAACTAGAGCTGCAGATATAACTAGAGCTGCAGATAGACAAGAGCTGCAGATATACATGACTAGAGCTGCAGATAGAACTAGAGCTGCAGATAGAACTAGAGCTGCAGGTGGAACTAGAGCTGTAGATAGAACTAGAGCTGCAGATAGACATGACTAGAGCTGCAGATAGACATGACAAGAGCTGCAGATAGAACTAGAGCTGTAGATAGAACTAGAGCTGCAGATAGACATGACTAGAGCTGCAGATAGACATGACAAGAGCTGTAGATAGAGCTAGAGCTGCAGATAGACATGACTAGAGCTGTAGATAGAACTAGAGCTGCAGATAGACATGACTAGAGCTGTAGATAGACATGACTAGAGCTGTAGATAGAACTAGAGCTGTAGATAGAACTAGAGCTGTAGATAGAACTAGAGCTGCAGATAGACCTAGAACTGCAGATAGAACTAGAGCTGTAGATAGAACTAGAGCTGCAGATAGACCTAGAACTGCAGATAGAACTAGAGCTGCAGATAGACCTAGAACTGCAGATAGAACTAGAGCTGTAGATAGAAATAGAGCTGCAGATAGACATAGAACTGCAGATAGAACTAGAGCTGTAGATAGAACTAGAGCTGCAGATAGAACTAGAGCTGCAGATAGACATGACTAGAGCTGCAGATAGACATGACAAGAGCTGCAGATAGAACTAGAGCTGCAGATAGAACTAGAGCTGCAGATAGACATGACTAGAGCTGTAGATAGACATGACTAGAGCTGTAGATAGAACTAGAGCTGCAGAAAGAACTAGAGCTGCAGATAGAACTAGAGCTGCAGATAGAACTAGAGATGTAGATAGAACTAGAGCTGTAGATAGAACTAGAGCTGCAGATAGACATGACAAGAGCTGTAGATAGAACTAGAGCTGTAGATAGAACTAGAGCTGTAGATAGAACTAGAGCTGCAGATAGACATGACTAGAGCTGCAGATAGAACTAGAGCTGCAGATAGACATGACTAGAGCTGCAGATAGACATGACTAGAGATGCAGATAGAACTAGAGCTGCAGATAGAACTAGAGCTGCAGATAGAACTAGAGCTGCAGATAGAACTAGAGCTGCAGATAGACCTAGAGCTGCAGATAAACATGACTAGAGCTGCAGATAGAACTAGAGCTGCAGATAGAAATAGAGCTGTAGATAGACATGACTAGAGCTGCAGATAGAACTAGAGCTGCAGATATAACTAGAGCTGCAGATAGAACTAGAGCTGTAGATAGACATGACTAGAGCTGCAGATAGAACTAGAGCTGCAGATAGAACTAGAGCTGCAGATAGAACTAGAGCTGCAGATAGAACTAGAGCTGTAGATAGAACTAGAGCTGTAGATAGAACTAGAGCTGCAGATAGACATGACAAGAGCTGTAGATAGAACTAGAGCTGTAGATAGAACTAGAGCTGTAGATAGAACTAGAGCTGCAGATAGACATGACTAGAGCTGCAGATAGAACTAGAGCTGCAGATAGACATGACTAGAGCTGCAGATAGACATGACTAGAGATGCAGATAGAACTAGAGCTGCAGATAGAACTAGAGCTGCAGATAGAACTAGAGCTGCAGATAGAACTAGAGCTGCAGATAGACCTAGAGCTGTAGATAGAACTAGAGCTGCAGATAGAACTAGAGCTGTAGATATACATGACTAGAGCTGCAGATAGAACTAGAGCTGCAGATAGAACTAGAGCTGTAGATAGAACTAGAGCTGCAGATAGACGAGAGCTGCAGATAGAACTAGAGCTGTAGATAGAACTAGAGCTGCAGATAGAACTAGAGCTGCAGATAGACATGACTAGAGCTGTAGATAGAACTAGAGCTGTAGATAGAACTAGAGCTGAAGATAGAACTAGAGCTGCAGATAGACATGACTAGAGCTGTAGATAGAACTAGAGCTGCAGATAGAACTAGAGCTGCAGATAGACCTAGAGCTGCAGACAGACCTAGAGCTGCAGATAGACCTAGAGCTGCAGATAGACATGACTAGAGCTGCAGATAGACATGACTAGAGCTGCAGATAGAACTAGAGCTGACCTACTAGAGTCCTTATTCTATATACCAGAGAGGTGTGTTTGTAGATAGAACTAGAGCTGTAGATAGAACTAGAGCTGTAGATAGAACTAGAGCTGTAGATAGACATGACTAGAGCTGCAGATAGAACTAGAGCTGCAGATAGAACTAGAGCTGTAGATAGAACTAGAGCTGTAGATAGACATGACTAGAGCTGCAGATAGAACTAGAGCTGCAGATAGAACTAGAGCTGCAGATAGAACTAGAGCTGTAGATAGACATGACTAGAGCTGCAGATAGAACTAGAGCTGCAGATAGAACTAGAGCTGTAGATAGACATGACTAGAGCTGCAGATAGAACTAGAGCTGTAGATAGACATGACTAGAGCTGCAGATAGAACTAGAGCTGCAGATAGAACTAGAGCTGCAGATAGAACTAGAGCTGCAGATAGACATGACTAGAGCTGCAGATAGAACTAGAGCTGTAGATAGAACTAGAGCTGCAGATAGAACTAGAGCTGTAGATAGAACTAGAGCTGTAGATGGACATGACTAGAGCTGTAGATAGAACTAGAGCTGCAGATAGAACTTGAGCTGCAGATAGAACTAGAGCTGCAGATAGACATGACTAGAGCTGCAGATAGAACTAGAGCTGTAGATAGAACTAGAGCTGCAGATAGAACTAGAGCTGCAGATAGAACTAGAGCTGCAGATAGAACTAGAGCTGCAGGTGGAACTAGAGCTGCAGATAGACAAGAGCTGCAGATAGACATGACTAGAGCTGCAGATAGAACTAGAGCTGCAGATAGAACTAGAGCTGCAGGTGGAACTAGAGCTGCAGAGCTGCAGATAGAACTAGAGCTGCAGATATAACTAGAGCTGTAGATAGACATGACTAGAGCTGCAGATAGACATGACAAGAGCTGTAGATAGAACTAGAGCTGCAGATAGACATGACTAGAGCTGTAGATAGAACTAGAGCTGCAGATAGACATGACTAGAGCTGTAGATAGACATGACTAGAGCTGTAGATAGAACTAGAGCTGTAGATAGAACTAGAGCTGTAGATAGAACTAGAGCTGCAGATAGACCTAGAACTGCAGATAGAACTAGAGCTGTAGATAGAACTAGAGCTTCAGATAGACCTAGAACTGCAGATAGAACTAGAGCTGTAGATAGAACTAGAGCTGCAGATAGACCTAGAACTGCAGATAGAACTAGAGCTGTAGATAGAACTAGAGCTGCAGATAGACCTAGAACTGCAGATAGAACTAGAGCTGTAGATAGAACTAGAGCTGCAGATAGAACTAGAGCTGCAGATAGACATGACTAGAGCTGCAGATAGACATGACTAGAGCTGCAGATAGACATGACAAGAGCTGCAGATAGAACTAGAGCTGCAGATAGAACTAGAGCTGCAGATAGACATGACTAGAGCTGTAGATAGACATGACTAGAGCTGTAGATAGAACTAGAGCTGCAGAAAGAGCTGCAGATAGAACTAGAGCTGTAGATAGAACTAGAGCTGTAGATAGAACTAGAGCTGTAGATAGACATGACTAGAGCTGCAGATAGAACTAGAGCTGCAGATAGAACTAGAGCTGTAGATAGAACTAGAGCTGTAGATAGACATGACTAGAGCTGCAGATAGAACTAGAGCTGCAGATAGAACTAGAGCTGCAGATAGAACTAGAGCTGTAGATAGACATGACTAGAGCTGCAGATAGAACTAGAGCTGCAGATAGAACTAGAGCTGTAGATAGACATGACTAGAGCTGCAGATAGAACTAGAGCTGTAGATAGACATGACTAGAGCTGCAGATAGAACTAGAGCTGCAGATAGAACTAGAGCTGCAGATAGAACTAGAGCTGCAGATAGACATGACTAGAGCTGCAGATAGAACTAGAGCTGTAGATAGAACTAGAGCTGCAGATAGAACTAGAGCTGTAGATAGAACTAGAGCTGTAGATGGACATGACTAGAGCTGTAGATAGAACTAGAGCTGCAGATAGAACTTGAGCTGCAGATAGAACTAGAGCTGCAGATAGACATGACTAGAGCTGCAGATAGAACTAGAGCTGTAGATAGAACTAGAGCTGCAGATAGAACTAGAGCTGCAGATATAACTAGAGCTGCAGATAGAACTAGAGCTGCAGGTGGAACTAGAGCTGCAGATAGACAAGAGCTGCAGATAGACATGACTAGAGCTGCAGATAGAACTAGAGCTGCAGATAGAACTAGAGCTGCAGGTGGAACTAGAGCTGCAGAGCTGCAGATAGAACTAGAGCTGCAGATATAACTAGAGCTGTAGATAGACATGACTAGAGCTGCAGATAGACATGACAAGAGCTGTAGATAGAACTAGAGCTGCAGATAGACATGACTAGAGCTGTAGATAGAACTAGAGCTGCAGATAGACATGACTAGAGCTGTAGATAGACATGACTAGAGCTGTAGATAGAACTAGAGCTGTAGATAGAACTAGAGCTGTAGATAGAACTAGAGCTGCAGATAGACCTAGAACTGCAGATAGAACTAGAGCTGTAGATAGAACTAGAGCTTCAGATAGACCTAGAACTGCAGATAGAACTAGAGCTGTAGATAGAACTAGAGCTGCAGATAGACCTAGAACTGCAGATAGAACTAGAGCTGTAGATAGAACTAGAGCTGCAGATAGACCTAGAACTGCAGATAGAACTAGAGCTGTAGATAGAACTAGAGCTGCAGATAGAACTAGAGCTGCAGATAGACATGACTAGAGCTGCAGATAGACATGACTAGAGCTGCAGATAGACATGACAAGAGCTGCAGATAGAACTAGAGCTGCAGATAGAACTAGAGCTGCAGATAGACATGACTAGAGCTGTAGATAGACATGACTAGAGCTGTAGATAGAACTAGAGCTGCAGAAAGAGCTGCAGATAGAACTAGAGCTGCAGATAGAACTAGAGCTGTAGATAGAACTAGAGCTGTAGATAGAACTAGAGCTGCAGATAGACATGACAAGAGCTGTAGATAGAACTAGAGCTGTAGATAGAACTAGAGCTGTAGATAGAACTAGAGCTGCAGATAGACATGACTAGAGCTGCAGATAGACATGACTAGAGCTGCAGATAGAACTAGAGCTGCAGATAGACATGACTAGAGCTGCAGATAGACATGACTAGAGATGCAGATAGAACTAGAGCTGCAGATAGAACTAGAGCTGCAGATAGACATGACTAGAGCTGCAGATAGACATGACTAGAGCTGCAGATAGAACTAGAGCTGTAGATAGAACTAGAGCTGCAGATAGACATGACTAGAGCTGCAGATAGACATGACTAGAGCTGCAGATAGAACTAGAGCTGCATATAGACATGACTAGAGCTGCAGATAGAACTAGAGCTGCAGATAGACACGACTAGAGCTGCAGATAGACATGACTAGAGCTGCAGATAGAACTAGAGCTGCAGATAGAACTAGAGCTGTAGATAGAACTAGAGCTGTAGATAGAACTAGAGCTGTAGATAGACATGACTAGAGCTGCAGATAGAACTAGAGCTGTAGATAGAACTAGAGCTGCAGATAGAACTAGAGCTGCAGATAGACATGACTAGAGCTGAAGATAGAACTAGAGCTGCAGATAGAACTAGAGCTGCAGATAGACATGACTAGAGCTGCAGATAGAACTAGAGCTGTAGATAGAACTAGAGCTGCAGATAGACATGACTAGAGCTGTAGATAGAACTAGAGCTGCAGATAGAACTAGAGCTGCAGATAGACATGACTAGAGCTGTAGATAGAACTAGAGCTGTAGATAGAACTAGAGCTGCAGATAGAACTAGAGCTGCAGATAGACATGACTAGAGCTGTAGATAGAACTAGAGCTGTAGATAGAACTAGAGCTGTAGATAGAACTAGAGCTGCAGATAGACATGACTAGAGCTGCAGATAGACATGACTAGAGCTACAGATAGACATGACTAGAGCTGCAGATAGAACTAGAGCTGTAGATAGAACTAGAGCTGCAGATAGAACTAGAGCTGCAGATAGACATGACTAGAGCTGCAGATAGAACTAGAGCTGTAGATAGAACTAGAGCTGCAGATAGAACTAGAGCTGTAGATAGAACTAGAGCTGTAGATAGACATGACTGGAGCTGTAGATAGAACTAGAGCTGCAGATAGAACTTGAGCTGCAGATAGAACTAGAGCTGCAGATAGTCATGACTAGAGCTGCAGATAGAACTAGAGCTGTAGATAGAACTAGAGCTGCAGATAGAACTAGAGCTGCAGATAGAACTAGAGCTGCAGATAGACGAGAGCTGCAGATAGACATGACTAGAGCTGCAGATAGAACTAGAGCTGCAGAAAGAACTAGAGCTGCAGATAGAACTAGAGCTGCAGATAGAACTAGAGCTGCAGATAGAACTAGAGCTGCAGATAGAACTAGAGCTGCAGGTGGAACTAGAGCTGCAGAGCTGCAGATAGAACTAGAGCTGCAGATAGAACTAGAGCTGTAGATAGAACTAGAGCTGCAGATAGACATGACTAGAGCTGCAGATAGACATGACAAGAGCTGTAGATAGAACTAGAGCTGCAGATAGAGATGACTAGAGCTGTAGATAGAACTAGAGCTGCAGATAGACATGACTAGAGCTGTAGATAGACATGACTAGAGCTGTAGATAGAACTAGAGCTGTAGATAGAACTAGAGCTGTAGATAGAACTAGAGCTTCAGATAGACCTAGAACTGCAGATAGAACTAGAGCTGTAGATAGAACTAGAGCTGCAGATAGACCTAGAACTGCAGATAGAACTAGAGCTGTAGATAGAACTAGAGCTGCAGATAGACCTAGAACTGCAGATAGAACTAGAGCTGTAGATAGAACTAGAGCTGCAGATATAACTAGAGCTGCAGATAGACATGACTAGAGCTGCAGATAGACATGACTAGAGCTGCAGATAGACATGACAAGAGCTGCAGATAGAACTAGAGCTGCAGATAGAACTAGAGCTGCAGATAGACATGACTAGAGCTGTAGATAGACATGACTAGAGCTGTAGATAGAACTAGAGCTGCAGAAAGAACTAGAGCTGCAGATAGAACTAGAGCTGCAGATAGAACTAGAGCTGTAGATAGAACTAGAGCTGTAGATAGAACTAGAGCTGCAGATAGACATGACAAGAGCTGTAGATAGAACTAGAGCTGTAGATAGAACTAGAGCTGTAGATAGAACTAGAGCTGCAGATAGACATGACTAGAGCTGCAGATAGACATGACTAGAGCTGCAGATAGAACTAGAGCTGCAGATAGACATGACTAGAGCTGCAGATAGACATGACTAGAGATGCAGATAGAACTAGAGCTGCAGATAGAACTAGAGCTGCAGATAGACATGACTAGAGCTGCAGATAGAACTAGAGCTGTAGATAGAACTAGAGCTGCAGATAGACATGACTAGAGCTGCAGATAGACATGACTAGAGCTGCAGATATAACTAGAGCTGCAGATAGACATGACTAGAGCTGCAGATAGAACTAGAGCTGCAGATAGACACGACTAGAGCTGCAGATAGACATGACTAGAGCTGCAGATAGAACTAGAGCTGCAGATAGAACTAGAGCTGTAGATAGAACTAGAGCTGTAGATAGAACTAGAGCTGTAGATAGACATGACTAGAGCTGCAGATAGAACTAGAGCTGTAGATAGAACTAGAGCTGCAGATAGAACTAGAGCTGCAGATAGACATGACTAGAGCTGCAGATAGACATGACTAGAGCTGCAGATAGAACTAGAGCTGTAGATAGAACTAGAGCTGCAGATAGACATGACTAGAGCTGTAGATAGAACTAGAGCTGTAGATAGAACTAGAGCTGCAGATAGAACTAGAGCTGCAGAAAGAACTAGAGCTGTAGATAGACATGACTAGAGCTGTAGATAGAACTAGAGCTGCAGATAGACATGACTAGAGCTGTAGATAGAACTAGAGCTGCAGATAGAACTAGAGCTGCAGATAGACATGACTAGAGCTGCAGATAGACATGACTAGAGCTACAGATAGACATGACTAGAGCTGCAGATAGAACTAGAGCTGTAGATAGAACTAGAGCTGCAGATAGAACTAGAGCTGCAGATAGACATGACTAGAGCTGCAGATAGAACTAGAGCTGCAGATAGACATGACTAGAGCTGCAGATAGAACTAGAGCTGCAGATAGAACTAGAGCTGCAGATAGACATGACTAGAGCTGCAGATAGAACTAGAGCTGTAGATAGAACTAGAGCTGCAGATAGAACTAGAGCTGCAGATAGACATGACTAGAGCTGCAGATAGACATGACTAGAGCTGCAGATAGAACTAGAGCTGTAGATAGAACTAGAGCTGTAGATAGAACTAGAGCTACAGATAGACATGACTAGAGCTGTAGATAGAACTAGAGCTGCAGATAGAACTAGAGCTGCAGATAGAACTAGAGCTGTAGATAGAACTAGAGCTACAGATAGAACTAGAGCTGCAGATAGACATGACTAGAGCTGCAGATAGAACTAGAGCTGCAGATAGAACTAGAGCTGCAGATAGACATGACTAGAGCTGCAGATAGACATGACTAGAGCTGCAGATAGAACTAGAGCTGTAGATAGAACTAGAGCTGTAGATAGAACTAGAGCTACAGATAGACATGACTAGAGCTGTAGATAGAACTAGAGCTGCAGATAGAACTAGAGCTGCAGATAGAACTAGAGCTGTAGATAGAACTAGAGCTGCAGATAGAACTAGAGCTGCAGATAGACATGACTAGAGCTGCAGATAGAACTAGAGCTGAAGAAAGAACTAGAGCTACAGATAGACATAACTAGAGCTGTAGATAGACATGACTAGAGCTGCAGATAGAACTAGAGCTGCAGATAGAACTAGAGCTACAGATATAACTAGAGCTGTAGATAGAACTAGAGCTGCAGATAGAACTAGAGCTGCAGATAGACATGACTAGAGCTGCAGATAGACATGACTAGAGCTGCAGATAGACATGACTAGAGCTGTAGATAGAACTAGAGCTGCAGATAGAACTAGAGCTGCAGATAGAACTAGAGCTGCAGATAGAACTAGAGCTGCAGATAGAACTAGAGCTGCAGATAGAACTCGAGCTGCAGATAGAACTAGAGCTGCAGATAGACATGACTAGAGCTGTAGATAGAACTAGAGCTGCAGATAGAACTAGAGCTGCAGATAGAAATAGAGCTGCAGATAGACATGACTAGAGCTGCAGATAGAACTAGAGCTGTAGATAGAACTAGAGCTGCAGATAGAACTAGAGCTGCAGATAGACATGACTAGAGCTGCAGATAGACATGACTAGAGCTGCAGATAGACATGACTAGAGCTGCAGATAGAACTAGAGCTGCAGATAGAACTAGAGCTGTATATAGAACTAGAGCTGTAGATAGAACTAGAGCTGTAGATAGACATGACTAGAGCTGCAGATAGAACTAGAGCTGTAGATAGAACTAGAGCTGCAGATAGAACTAGAGCTGCAGATAGACATGACTAGAGCTGCAGATAGAACTAGAGCTGCAGATAGAACTAGAGCTGCAGATAGACATGACTAGAGCTGTAGATAGAACTAGAGCTGTAGATAGAACTAGAGCTGCAGATAGACATGACTAGAGCTGTAGATAGAACTAGAGCTGCAGATAGACATGACTAGAGCTGTAGATAGAACTAGAGCTGCAGATAGAACTAGAGCTGCAGATAGACATGACTAGAGCTGCAGATAGACATGACTAGAGCTACAGATAGACATGACTAGAGCTGCAGATAGAACTAGAGCTGTAGATAGAACTAGAGCTGCAGATAGAACTAGAGCTGTAGATAGAACTAGAGCTGTAGATAGACATGACTAGAGCTGTAGATAGAACTAGAGCTGCAGATAGAACTTGAGCTGCAGATAGAACTAGAGCTGCAGATAGACATGACTAGAGCTGCAGATAGAACTAGAGCTGTAGATAGAACTAGAGCTGCAGATAGAACTAGAGCTGCAGATAGAACTAGAGCTGCAGATAGACGAGAACTGCAGATAGACATGACTAGAGCTGCAGATAGAACTAGAGCTGCAGAAAGAACTAGAGCTGCAGATAGAACTAGAGCTGTAGATAGAACTAGAGCTGCAGATAGAACTAGAGCTGCAGATAGACATGACTAGAGCTGCAGATAGACGAGAGCTGCAGATAGAACTAGAGCTGCAGATAGACGAGAGCTGCAGATAGACGAGAGCTGCAGATAGAACTAGAGCTGTAGATAGAACTAGAGCTGCAGATAGAACTAGAGCTGCAGATAGACATGACTAGAGCTGTAGATAGAACTAGAGCTGTAGATAGAACTAGAGCTGAAGATAGAACTAGAGCTGCAGATAGACATGACTAGAGCTGTAGATAGAACTAGAGCTGCAGATAGAACTAGAGCTGCAGATAGACCTAGAGCTGCAGACAGACCTAGAGCTGCAGATAGACCTAGAGCTGCAGATAGACATGACTAGAGCTGCAGATAGACATGACTAGAGCTGCAGATAGAACTAGAGCTGACCTACTAGAGTCCTTATTCTATATACCAGAGAGGTGTGTTTGTAGATAGAACTAGAGCTGTAGATAGAACTAGAGCTGTAGATAGAACTAGAGCTGTAGATAGACATGACTAGAGCTGCAGATAGAACTAGAGCTGCAGATAGAACTAGAGCTGTAGATAGAACTAGAGCTGTAGATAGACATGACTAGAGCTGCAGATAGAACTAGAGCTGCAGATAGAACTAGAGCTGCAGATAGAACTAGAGCTGTAGATAGACATGACTAGAGCTGCAGATAGAACTAGAGCTGCAGATAGAACTAGAGCTGTAGATAGACATGACTAGAGCTGCAGATAGAACTAGAGCTGTAGATAGACATGACTAGAGCTGCAGATAGAACTAGAGCTGCAGATAGAACTAGAGCTGCAGATAGAACTAGAGCTGCAGATAGACATGACTAGAGCTGCAGATAGAACTAGAGCTGTAGATAGAACTAGAGCTGCAGATAGAACTAGAGCTGTAGATAGAACTAGAGCTGTAGATGGACATGACTAGAGCTGTAGATAGAACTAGAGCTGCAGATAGAACTTGAGCTGCAGATAGAACTAGAGCTGCAGATAGACATGACTAGAGCTGCAGATAGAACTAGAGCTGTAGATAGAACTAGAGCTGCAGATAGAACTAGAGCTGCAGATAGAACTAGAGCTGCAGATAGAACTAGAGCTGCAGGTGGAACTAGAGCTGCAGATAGACAAGAGCTGCAGATAGACATGACTAGAGCTGCAGATAGAACTAGAGCTGCAGATAGAACTAGAGCTGCAGGTGGAACTAGAGCTGCAGAGCTGCAGATAGAACTAGAGCTGCAGATATAACTAGAGCTGTAGATAGACATGACTAGAGCTGCAGATAGACATGACAAGAGCTGTAGATAGAACTAGAGCTGCAGATAGACATGACTAGAGCTGTAGATAGAACTAGAGCTGCAGATAGACATGACTAGAGCTGTAGATAGACATGACTAGAGCTGTAGATAGAACTAGAGCTGTAGATAGAACTAGAGCTGTAGATAGAACTAGAGCTGCAGATAGACCTAGAACTGCAGATAGAACTAGAGCTGTAGATAGAACTAGAGCTTCAGATAGACCTAGAACTGCAGATAGAACTAGAGCTGTAGATAGAACTAGAGCTGCAGATAGACCTAGAACTGCAGATAGAACTAGAGCTGTAGATAGAACTAGAGCTGCAGATAGACCTAGAACTGCAGATAGAACTAGAGCTGTAGATAGAACTAGAGCTGCAGATAGAACTAGAGCTGCAGATAGACATGACTAGAGCTGCAGATAGACATGACTAGAGCTGCAGATAGACATGACAAGAGCTGCAGATAGAACTAGAGCTGCAGATAGAACTAGAGCTGCAGATAGACATGACTAGAGCTGTAGATAGACATGACTAGAGCTGTAGATAGAACTAGAGCTGCAGAAAGAGCTGCAGATAGAACTAGAGCTGTAGATAGAACTAGAGCTGTAGATAGAACTAGAGCTGTAGATAGACATGACTAGAGCTGCAGATAGAACTAGAGCTGCAGATAGAACTAGAGCTGTAGATAGAACTAGAGCTGTAGATAGACATGACTAGAGCTGCAGATAGAACTAGAGCTGCAGATAGAACTAGAGCTGCAGATAGAACTAGAGCTGTAGATAGACATGACTAGAGCTGCAGATAGAACTAGAGCTGCAGATAGAACTAGAGCTGTAGATAGACATGACTAGAGCTGCAGATAGAACTAGAGCTGTAGATAGACATGACTAGAGCTGCAGATAGAACTAGAGCTGCAGATAGAACTAGAGCTGCAGATAGAACTAGAGCTGCAGATAGACATGACTAGAGCTGCAGATAGAACTAGAGCTGTAGATAGAACTAGAGCTGCAGATAGAACTAGAGCTGTAGATAGAACTAGAGCTGTAGATGGACATGACTAGAGCTGTAGATAGAACTAGAGCTGCAGATAGAACTTGAGCTGCAGATAGAACTAGAGCTGCAGATAGACATGACTAGAGCTGCAGATAGAACTAGAGCTGTAGATAGAACTAGAGCTGCAGATAGAACTAGAGCTGCAGATATAACTAGAGCTGCAGATAGAACTAGAGCTGCAGGTGGAACTAGAGCTGCAGATAGACAAGAGCTGCAGATAGACATGACTAGAGCTGCAGATAGAACTAGAGCTGCAGATAGAACTAGAGCTGCAGGTGGAACTAGAGCTGCAGAGCTGCAGATAGAACTAGAGCTGCAGATATAACTAGAGCTGTAGATAGACATGACTAGAGCTGCAGATAGACATGACAAGAGCTGTAGATAGAACTAGAGCTGCAGATAGACATGACTAGAGCTGTAGATAGAACTAGAGCTGCAGATAGACATGACTAGAGCTGTAGATAGACATGACTAGAGCTGTAGATAGAACTAGAGCTGTAGATAGAACTAGAGCTGTAGATAGAACTAGAGCTGCAGATAGACCTAGAACTGCAGATAGAACTAGAGCTGTAGATAGAACTAGAGCTTCAGATAGACCTAGAACTGCAGATAGAACTAGAGCTGTAGATAGAACTAGAGCTGCAGATAGACCTAGAACTGCAGATAGAACTAGAGCTGTAGATAGAACTAGAGCTGCAGATAGACCTAGAACTGCAGATAGAACTAGAGCTGTAGATAGAACTAGAGCTGCAGATAGAACTAGAGCTGCAGATAGACATGACTAGAGCTGCAGATAGACATGACTAGAGCTGCAGATAGACATGACAAGAGCTGCAGATAGAACTAGAGCTGCAGATAGAACTAGAGCTGCAGATAGACATGACTAGAGCTGTAGATAGACATGACTAGAGCTGTAGATAGAACTAGAGCTGCAGAAAGAGCTGCAGATAGAACTAGAGCTGCAGATAGAACTAGAGCTGTAGATAGAACTAGAGCTGTAGATAGAACTAGAGCTGCAGATAGACATGACAAGAGCTGTAGATAGAACTAGAGCTGTAGATAGAACTAGAGCTGTAGATAGAACTAGAGCTGCAGATAGACATGACTAGAGCTGCAGATAGACATGACTAGAGCTGCAGATAGAACTAGAGCTGCAGATAGACATGACTAGAGCTGCAGATAGACATGACTAGAGATGCAGATAGAACTAGAGCTGCAGATAGAACTAGAGCTGCAGATAGACATGACTAGAGCTGCAGATAGACATGACTAGAGCTGCAGATAGAACTAGAGCTGTAGATAGAACTAGAGCTGCAGATAGACATGACTAGAGCTGCAGATAGACATGACTAGAGCTGCAGATAGAACTAGAGCTGCATATAGACATGACTAGAGCTGCAGATAGAACTAGAGCTGCAGATAGACACGACTAGAGCTGCAGATAGACATGACTAGAGCTGCAGATAGAACTAGAGCTGCAGATAGAACTAGAGCTGTAGATAGAACTAGAGCTGTAGATAGAACTAGAGCTGTAGATAGACATGACTAGAGCTGCAGATAGAACTAGAGCTGTAGATAGAACTAGAGCTGCAGATAGAACTAGAGCTGCAGATAGACATGACTAGAGCTGAAGATAGAACTAGAGCTGCAGATAGAACTAGAGCTGCAGATAGACATGACTAGAGCTGCAGATAGAACTAGAGCTGTAGATAGAACTAGAGCTGCAGATAGACATGACTAGAGCTGTAGATAGAACTAGAGCTGCAGATAGAACTAGAGCTGCAGATAGACATGACTAGAGCTGTAGATAGAACTAGAGCTGTAGATAGAACTAGAGCTGCAGATAGAACTAGAGCTGCAGATAGACATGACTAGAGCTGTAGATAGAACTAGAGCTGTAGATAGAACTAGAGCTGTAGATAGAACTAGAGCTGCAGATAGACATGACTAGAGCTGCAGATAGACATGACTAGAGCTACAGATAGACATGACTAGAGCTGCAGATAGAACTAGAGCTGTAGATAGAACTAGAGCTGCAGATAGAACTAGAGCTGCAGATAGACATGACTAGAGCTGCAGATAGAACTAGAGCTGTAGATAGAACTAGAGCTGCAGATAGAACTAGAGCTGTAGATAGAACTAGAGCTGTAGATAGACATGACTGGAGCTGTAGATAGAACTAGAGCTGCAGATAGAACTTGAGCTGCAGATAGAACTAGAGCTGCAGATAGTCATGACTAGAGCTGCAGATAGAACTAGAGCTGTAGATAGAACTAGAGCTGCAGATAGAACTAGAGCTGCAGATAGAACTAGAGCTGCAGATAGACGAGAGCTGCAGATAGACATGACTAGAGCTGCAGATAGAACTAGAGCTGCAGAAAGAACTAGAGCTGCAGATAGAACTAGAGCTGCAGATAGAACTAGAGCTGCAGATAGAACTAGAGCTGCAGATAGAACTAGAGCTGCAGGTGGAACTAGAGCTGCAGAGCTGCAGATAGAACTAGAGCTGCAGATAGAACTAGAGCTGTAGATAGAACTAGAGCTGCAGATAGACATGACTAGAGCTGCAGATAGACATGACAAGAGCTGTAGATAGAACTAGAGCTGCAGATAGAGATGACTAGAGCTGTAGATAGAACTAGAGCTGCAGATAGACATGACTAGAGCTGTAGATAGACATGACTAGAGCTGTAGATAGAACTAGAGCTGTAGATAGAACTAGAGCTGTAGATAGAACTAGAGCTTCAGATAGACCTAGAACTGCAGATAGAACTAGAGCTGTAGATAGAACTAGAGCTGCAGATAGACCTAGAACTGCAGATAGAACTAGAGCTGTAGATAGAACTAGAGCTGCAGATAGACCTAGAACTGCAGATAGAACTAGAGCTGTAGATAGAACTAGAGCTGCAGATATAACTAGAGCTGCAGATAGACATGACTAGAGCTGCAGATAGACATGACTAGAGCTGCAGATAGACATGACAAGAGCTGCAGATAGAACTAGAGCTGCAGATAGAACTAGAGCTGCAGATAGACATGACTAGAGCTGTAGATAGACATGACTAGAGCTGTAGATAGAACTAGAGCTGCAGAAAGAACTAGAGCTGCAGATAGAACTAGAGCTGCAGATAGAACTAGAGCTGTAGATAGAACTAGAGCTGTAGATAGAACTAGAGCTGCAGATAGACATGACAAGAGCTGTAGATAGAACTAGAGCTGTAGATAGAACTAGAGCTGTAGATAGAACTAGAGCTGCAGATAGACATGACTAGAGCTGCAGATAGACATGACTAGAGCTGCAGATAGAACTAGAGCTGCAGATAGACATGACTAGAGCTGCAGATAGACATGACTAGAGATGCAGATAGAACTAGAGCTGCAGATAGAACTAGAGCTGCAGATAGACATGACTAGAGCTGCAGATAGAACTAGAGCTGTAGATAGAACTAGAGCTGCAGATAGACATGACTAGAGCTGCAGATAGACATGACTAGAGCTGCAGATATAACTAGAGCTGCAGATAGACATGACTAGAGCTGCAGATAGAACTAGAGCTGCAGATAGACACGACTAGAGCTGCAGATAGACATGACTAGAGCTGCAGATAGAACTAGAGCTGCAGATAGAACTAGAGCTGTAGATAGAACTAGAGCTGTAGATAGAACTAGAGCTGTAGATAGACATGACTAGAGCTGCAGATAGAACTAGAGCTGTAGATAGAACTAGAGCTGCAGATAGAACTAGAGCTGCAGATAGACATGACTAGAGCTGCAGATAGACATGACTAGAGCTGCAGATAGAACTAGAGCTGTAGATAGAACTAGAGCTGCAGATAGACATGACTAGAGCTGTAGATAGAACTAGAGCTGTAGATAGAACTAGAGCTGCAGATAGAACTAGAGCTGCAGAAAGAACTAGAGCTGTAGATAGACATGACTAGAGCTGTAGATAGAACTAGAGCTGCAGATAGACATGACTAGAGCTGTAGATAGAACTAGAGCTGCAGATAGAACTAGAGCTGCAGATAGACATGACTAGAGCTGCAGATAGACATGACTAGAGCTACAGATAGACATGACTAGAGCTGCAGATAGAACTAGAGCTGTAGATAGAACTAGAGCTGCAGATAGAACTAGAGCTGCAGATAGACATGACTAGAGCTGCAGATAGAACTAGAGCTGCAGATAGACATGACTAGAGCTGCAGATAGAACTAGAGCTGCAGATAGAACTAGAGCTGCAGATAGACATGACTAGAGCTGCAGATAGAACTAGAGCTGTAGATAGAACTAGAGCTGCAGATAGAACTAGAGCTGCAGATAGACATGACTAGAGCTGCAGATAGACATGACTAGAGCTGCAGATAGAACTAGAGCTGTAGATAGAACTAGAGCTGTAGATAGAACTAGAGCTACAGATAGACATGACTAGAGCTGTAGATAGAACTAGAGCTGCAGATAGAACTAGAGCTGCAGATAGAACTAGAGCTGTAGATAGAACTAGAGCTACAGATAGAACTAGAGCTGCAGATAGACATGACTAGAGCTGCAGATAGAACTAGAGCTGCAGATAGAACTAGAGCTGCAGATAGACATGACTAGAGCTGCAGATAGACATGACTAGAGCTGCAGATAGAACTAGAGCTGTAGATAGAACTAGAGCTGTAGATAGAACTAGAGCTACAGATAGACATGACTAGAGCTGTAGATAGAACTAGAGCTGCAGATAGAACTAGAGCTGCAGATAGAACTAGAGCTGTAGATAGAACTAGAGCTGCAGATAGAACTAGAGCTGCAGATAGACATGACTAGAGCTGCAGATAGAACTAGAGCTGAAGAAAGAACTAGAGCTACAGATAGACATAACTAGAGCTGTAGATAGACATGACTAGAGCTGCAGATAGAACTAGAGCTGCAGATAGAACTAGAGCTACAGATATAACTAGAGCTGTAGATAGAACTAGAGCTGCAGATAGAACTAGAGCTGCAGATAGACATGACTAGAGCTGCAGATAGACATGACTAGAGCTGCAGATAGACATGACTAGAGCTGTAGATAGAACTAGAGCTGCAGATAGAACTAGAGCTGCAGATAGAACTAGAGCTGCAGATAGAACTAGAGCTGCAGATAGAACTAGAGCTGCAGATAGAACTCGAGCTGCAGATAGAACTAGAGCTGCAGATAGACATGACTAGAGCTGTAGATAGAACTAGAGCTGCAGATAGAACTAGAGCTGCAGATAGAAATAGAGCTGCAGATAGACATGACTAGAGCTGCAGATAGAACTAGAGCTGTAGATAGAACTAGAGCTGCAGATAGAACTAGAGCTGCAGATAGACATGACTAGAGCTGCAGATAGACATGACTAGAGCTGCAGATAGACATGACTAGAGCTGCAGATAGAACTAGAGCTGCAGATAGAACTAGAGCTGTATATAGAACTAGAGCTGTAGATAGAACTAGAGCTGTAGATAGACATGACTAGAGCTGCAGATAGAACTAGAGCTGTAGATAGAACTAGAGCTGCAGATAGAACTAGAGCTGCAGATAGACATGACTAGAGCTGCAGATAGAACTAGAGCTGCAGATAGAACTAGAGCTGCAGATAGACATGACTAGAGCTGTAGATAGAACTAGAGCTGTAGATAGAACTAGAGCTGCAGATAGACATGACTAGAGCTGTAGATAGAACTAGAGCTGCAGATAGACATGACTAGAGCTGTAGATAGAACTAGAGCTGCAGATAGAACTAGAGCTGCAGATAGACATGACTAGAGCTGCAGATAGACATGACTAGAGCTACAGATAGACATGACTAGAGCTGCAGATAGAACTAGAGCTGTAGATAGAACTAGAGCTGCAGATAGAACTAGAGCTGTAGATAGAACTAGAGCTGTAGATAGACATGACTAGAGCTGTAGATAGAACTAGAGCTGCAGATAGAACTTGAGCTGCAGATAGAACTAGAGCTGCAGATAGACATGACTAGAGCTGCAGATAGAACTAGAGCTGTAGATAGAACTAGAGCTGCAGATAGAACTAGAGCTGCAGATAGAACTAGAGCTGCAGATAGACGAGAACTGCAGATAGACATGACTAGAGCTGCAGATAGAACTAGAGCTGCAGAAAGAACTAGAGCTGCAGATAGAACTAGAGCTGTAGATAGAACTAGAGCTGCAGATAGAACTAGAGCTGCAGATAGACATGACTAGAGCTGCAGATAGACATGACTAGAGCTGCAGATAGACATGACTAGAGCTGCAGATAGAACTAGAGCTGCAGATAGAACTAGAGCTGTATATAGAACTAGAGCTGTAGATAGAACTAGAGCTGTAGATAGACATGACTAGAGCTGCAGATAGAACTAGATCTGTAGATAGAACTAGAGCTGCAGATAGAACTAGAGCTGCAGATATACATGACTAGAGCTGCAGATAGAACTAGAGCTGCAGATAGAATTAGAGCTGCAGATAGACATGACTAGAGCTGCAGATAGAACTAGAGCTGTAGATAGAACTAGAGCTGCAGATAGACATGACTAGAGCTGTAGATAGAACTAGAGCTGTAGATAGAACTAGAGCTGCAGATAGACATGACTAGAGCTGTAGATAGAACTAGAGCTGCAGATAGACATGACTAGAGCTGTAGATAGAACTAGAGCTGCAGATAGAACTAGAGCTGCAGATAGACATGACTAGAGCT
This sequence comes from Coregonus lavaretus, assembly GCF_964263955.1. Taxonomy (NCBI): domain Eukaryota; kingdom Metazoa; phylum Chordata; class Actinopteri; order Salmoniformes; family Salmonidae; genus Coregonus; species Coregonus lavaretus. The sequence continues at coordinate 63,498 of NC_140020.1, read as the reverse complement.
GCAGATAGACATGACTAGAGCTACAGATAGACATGACTAGAGCTGCAGATAGAACTAGAGCTGTAGATAGAACTAGAGCTGCAGATAGAACTAGAGCTGTAGATAGAACTAGAGCTGCAGATAGAACTAGAGCTGTAGATAGAACTAGAGCTGTAGATAGACATGACTAGAGCTGTAGATAGAACTAGAGCTGCAGATAGAACTTGAGCTGCAGATAGAACTAGAGCTGCAGATAGACATGACTAGAGCTGCAGATAGAACTAGAGCTGTAGATAGAACTAGAGCTGCAGATAGAACTAGAGCTGCAGATAGAACTAGAGCTGCAGATAGACGAGAACTGCAGATAGACATGACTAGAGCTGCAGATAGAACTAGAGCTGCAGAAAGAACTAGAGCTGCAGATAGAACTAGAGCTGCAGATAGAACTAGAGCTGCAGATAGAACTAGAGCTGCAGATAGAACTAGAGCTGCAGATAGACAAGAGCTGCAGATAGACATGACTAGAGCTGCAGATAGAACTAGAGCTGCAGATAGAACTAGAGCTGCAGGTGGAACTAGAGCTGCAGAGCTGCAGATAGAACTAGAGCTGCAGATAGAACTAGAGCTGTAGATAGAACTAGAGCTGCAGATAGACATGACTAGAGCTGCAGATAGACATGACAAGAGCTGTAGATAGAACTAGAGCTGCAGATAGACATGACTAGAGCTGTAGATAGAACTAGAGCTGCAGATAGACATGACTAGAGCTGTAGATAGACATGACTAGAGCTGTAGATAGAACTAGAGCTGTAGATAGAACTAGAGCTGTAGATAGAACTAGAGCTTCAGATAGACCTAGAACTGCAGATAGAACTAGAGCTGTAGATAGAACTAGAGCTGCAGATAGACCTAGAACTGCAGATAGAACTAGAGCTGTAGATAGAACTAGAGCTGCAGATAGACCTAGAACTGCAGATAGAACTAGAGCTGTAGATAGAACTAGAGCTGCAGATATAACTAGAGCTGCAGATAGACATGACTAGAGCTGCAGATAGACATGACTAGAGCTGCAGATAGACATGACAAGAGCTGCAGATAGAACTAGAGCTGCAGATAGAACTAGAGCTGCAGATAGACATGACTAGAGCTGTAGATAGACATGACTAGAGCTGTAGATAGAACTAGAGCTGCAGAAAGAACTAGAGCTGCAGATAGAACTAGAGCTGTAGATAGAACTAGAGCTGTAGATAGAACTAGAGCTGCAGATAGACATGACAAGAGCTGTAGATAGAACTAGAGCTGTAGATAGAACTAGAGCTGTAGATAGAACTAGAGCTGCAGATAGACATGACTAGAGCTGCAGATAGACATGACTAGAGCTGCAGATAGAACTAGAGCTGCAGATAGACATGACTAGAGCTGCAGATATACATGACTAGAGATGCAGATAGAACTAGAGCTGCAGATAGAACTAGAGCTGCAGATAGACATGACTAGAGCTGCAGATAGACATGACTAGAGCTGCAGATAGAACTAGAGCTGTAGATAGAACTAGAGCTGCAGATAGACATGACTAGAGCTGCAGATAGACATGACTAGAGCTGCAGATATAACTAGAGCTGCAGATAGACATGACTAGAGCTGCAGATAGAACTAGAGCTGCAGATAGAACTAGAGCTGTAGATAGAACTAGAGCTGTAGATAGAACTAGAGCTGTAGATAGACATGACTAGAGCTGCAGATAGAACTAGAGCTGTAGATAGAACTAGAGCTGCAGATAGACTTGAGCTGCAGATAGACATGACTAGAGCTGCAGATAGAACTAGAGCTGCAGATAGAACTAGAGCTGCAGATAGACATGACTAGAGCTGCAGATAGAACTAGAGCTGTAGATAGAACTAGAGCTGCAGATAGACATGACTAGAGCTGTAGATAGAACTAGAGCTGTAGATAGAACTAGAGCTGCAGATAGAACTAGAGCTGCAGAAAGAACTAGAGCTGTAGATAGACATGACTAGAGCTGTAGATAGAACTAGAGCTGCAGATAGACATGACTAGAGCTGTAGATAGAACTAGAGCTGCAGATAGAACTAGAGCTGCAGATAGACATGACTAGAGCTGCAGATAGACATGACTAGAGCTACAGATAGACATGACTAGAGCTGCAGATAGAACTAGAGCTGTAGATAGAACTAGAGCTGCAGATAGAACTAGAGCTGCAGATAGACATGACTAGAGCTGCAGATAGAACTAGAGCTGCAGATAGACATGACTAGAGCTGCAGATAGAACTAGAGCTGCAGATAGAACTAGAGCTGCAGATAGACATGACTAGAGCTGCAGATAGAACTAGAGCTGTAGATAGAACTAGAGCTGCAGATAGAACTAGAGCTGCAGATAGAACTAGAGCTGCAGATAGACATGACTAGAGCTGCAGATAGAACTAGAGCTGCAGATAGAACTAGAGCTGCAGATAGACATGACTAGAGCTGCAGATAGAACTAGAGCTGTAGATAGAACTAGAGCTGCAGATAGACATGACTAGAGCTGTAGATAGAACTAGAGCTGTAGATAGAACTAGAGCTGCAGATAGAACTAGAGCTGCAGAAAGAACTAGAGCTGTAGATAGAACTAGAGCTGTAGATAGAACTAGAGCTACAGATAGACATGACTAGAGCTGTAGATAGAACTAGAGCTGCAGATAGAACTAGAGCTGCAGATAGAACTAGAGCTGCAGATAGAACTAGAGCTGCAGAAAGAACTAGAGCTGTAGATAGACATGACTAGAGCTGTAGATAGAACTAGAGCTGCAGATAGACATGACTAGAGCTGTAGATAGAACTAGAGCTGCAGATAGAACTAGAGCTGCAGATAGACATGACTAGAGCTGCAGATAGACATGACTAGAGCTACAGATAGACATGACTAGAGCTGCAGATAGAACTAGAGCTGTAGATAGAACTAGAGCTGCAGATAGAACTAGAGCTGCAGATAGACATGACTAGAGCTGCAGATAGAACTAGAGCTGCAAATAGACATGACTAGAGCTGCAGATAGAACTAGAGCTGCAGATAGAACTAGAGCTGCAGATAGACATGACTAGAGCTGCAGATAGAACTAGAGCTGTAGATAGAACTAGAGCTGTAGATAGAACTAGAGCTACAGATAGACATGACTAGAGCTGTAGATAGAACTAGAGCTGCAGATAGAACTAGAGCTGCAGATAGAACTAGAGCTGTAGATAGAACTAGAGCTACAGATAGAACTAGAGCTGCAGATAGACATGACTAGAGCTGCAGATAGAACTAGAGCTGCAGATAGAACTAGAGCTGCAGATATACATGACTAGAGCTGCAGATAGACATGACTAGAGCTGCAGATAGAACTAGAGCTGTAGATAGAACTAGAGCTGTAGATAGAACTAGAGCTACAGATAGACATGACTAGAGCTGTAGATAGAACTAGAGCTGCAGATAGAACTAGAGCTGCAGATAGAACTAGAGCTGTAGATAGAACTAGAGCTACAGATAGAACTAGAGCTGCAGATAGACATGACTAGAGCTGCAGATAGAACTAGAGCTGCAGATAGAACTAGAGCTGTAGATAGAACTAGAGCTGTATATAGAACTAGAGCTGTAGATAGACATGACTAGAGCTGCAGATAGAACTAGAGCTGTAGATAGAACTAGAGCTGCAGATATAACTAGAGCTGTAGATAGAACTAGAGCTGCAGATAGAACTAGAGCTGCAGATAGACATGACTAGAGCTGTAGATAAACATGACTAGAGCTGTAGATAGAACTAGAGCTGCAGATAGAACTAGAGCTGCATATAAACATGACTAGAGCTGCAGATAGAAATAGAGCTGCAGATAGAAATAGAGCTGCAGATAGAACTAGAGCTGCAGATAGAACTAGAGCTGCAGATAGACATGACTAGAGCTGCAGATAGACATGACTAGAGCTGCAGATAGACATGACTAGAGCTGTAGATAGAACTAGAGCTGCAGATAGAACTAGAGCTGCAGATAGAACTAGAGCTGCAGATAGAACTAGAGCTGCAGATAGAACTAGAGCTGCAGATAGAACTAGAGCTGCAGATAGACATGACTAGAGCTGCAGATAGAACTAGAGCTGCAGATAGAACTAGAGCTGCAGATAGACATGACTAGAGCTGCAGATAGAACTAGAGCTGTAGATAGAACTAGAGCTGCAGATAGAACTAGAGCTGCAGATAGAACTAGAGCTGCAGATAGACATGACTAGAGCTGCAGATAGAACTAGAGCTGCAGATAGAACTAGAGCTGCAGATAGACATGACTAGAGCTGCAGATAGAACTAGAGCTGTAGATAGAACTAGAGCTGCAGATAGACATGACTAGAGCTGTAGATAGAACTAGAGCTGTAGATAGAACTAGAGCTGCAGATAGAACTAGAGCTGCAGAAAGAACTAGAGCTGTAGATAGACATGACTAGAGCTGTAGATAGAACTAGAGCTGCAGATAGACATGACTAGAGCTGTAGATAGAACTAGAGCTGCAGATAGAACTAGAGCTGCAGATAGAACTAGAGCTGCAGATAGACATGACTAGAGCTGCAGATAGACATGACTAGAGCTGCAGATAGAACTAGAGCTGTAGATAGAACTAGAGCTGTAGATAGAACTAGAGCTACAGATAGACATGACTAGAGCTGTAGATAGAACTAGAGCTGCAGATAGAACTAGAGCTGCAGATAGAACTAGAGCTGTAGATAGAACTAGAGCTACAGATAGAACTAGAGCTGCAGATAGACATGACTAGAGCTGCAGATAGAACTAGAGCTGCAGATAGAACTAGAGCTGCAGATATACATGACTAGAGCTGCAGATAGACATGACTAGAGCTGCAGATAGAACTAGAGCTGTAGATAGAACTAGAGCTGTAGATAGAACTAGAGCTACAGATAGACATGACTAGAGCTGTAGATAGAACTAGAGCTGCAGATAGAACTAGAGCTGTAGATAGAACTAGAGCTACAGATATAACTAGAGCTGCAGATAGACATGACTAGAGCTGCAGATAGAACTAGAGCTGCAGATAGAACTAGAGCTGTAGATAGAACTAGAGCTGTATATAGAACTAGAGCTGTAGATAGACATGACTAGAGCTGCAGATAGAACTAGAGCTGTAGATAGAACTAGAGCTGCAGATAGAACTAGAGCTGTAGATAGAACTAGAGCTGCAGATAGAACTAGAGCTGCAGATAGACATGACTAGAGCTGCAGATAGAACTAGAGCTGAAGAAAGAACTAGAGCTACAGATAGACATAACTAGAGCTGTAGATAGACATGACTAGAGCTGCAGATAGAACTAGAGCTGCAGATAGAACTAGAGCTACAGATATAACTAGAGCTGTAGATAGAACTAGAGCAGCAGGTGGAACTAGAGCTGCAGAGCTGCAGATAGAACTAGAGCTGCAGATAGAACTAGAGCTGTAGATAGACATGACTAGAGCTGTAGATAAACATGACTAGAGCTGTAGATAGAACTAGAGCTGCAGATAGAACTAGAGCTGCAGATAAACATGACTAGAGCTGTAGATAGAAATAGAGCTGCAGATAGAAATAGAGCTGCAGATAGAACTAGAGCTGCAGATAGAACTAGAGCTGCAGATAGACATGACTAGAGCTGCAGATAGACATGACTAGAGCTGTAGATAGACATGACTAGAGCTGTAGATAAACATGACTAGAGCTGTAGATAGAAATAGAGCTGCAGATAGAAATAGAGCTGCAGATAGAACTAGAGCTGCAGATAGAACTAGAGCTGCAGATAGACATGACTAGAGCTGCAGATAGACATGACTAGAGCTGCAGATAGACATGACTAGAGCTGTAGATAGAACTAGAGCTGCAGATAGAACTAGAGCTGCAGATAGAACTAGAGCTGCAGATAGAACTAGAGCTGCAGATAGAACTAGAGCTGCAGATAGACATGACTAGAGCTGCAGATAGAACTAGAGCTGCAGATAGAACTAGAGCTGCAGATAGACATGACTAGAGCTGCAGATAGAACTAGAGCTGTAGATAGAACTAGAGCTGCAGATAGAACTAGAGCTGCAGATAGAACTAGAGCTGCAGATAGACATGACTAGAGCTGCAGATAGAACTAGAGCTGCAGATAGAACTAGAGCTGCAGATAGACATGACTAGAGCTGCAGATAGAACTAGAGCTGTAGATAGAACTAGAGCTGCAGATAGACATGACTAGAGCTGTAGATAGAACTAGAGCTGTAGATAGAACTAGAGCTGCAGATAGAACTAGAGCTGCAGAAAGAACTAGAGCTGTAGATAGACATGACTAGAGCTGTAGATAGAACTAGAGCTGCAGATAGACATGACTAGAGCTGTAGATAGAACTAGAGCTGCAGATAGAACTAGAGCTGCAGATAGACATGACTAGAGCTGCAGATAGACATGACTAGAGCTACAGATAGACATGACTAGAGCTGCAGATAGAACTAGAGCTGTAGATAGAACTAGAGCTGCAGATCGAACTAGAGCTGCAGATAGACATGACTAGAGCTGCAGATAGAACTAGAGCTGCAGATAGACATGACTAGAGCTGCAGATAGAACTAGAGCTGCAGATAGAACTAGAGCTGCAGATAGACATGACTAGAGCTGCAGATAGAACTAGAGCTGTAGATAGAACTAGAGCTGCAGATAGAACTAGAGCTGCAGATAGACATGACTAGAGCTGCAGATAGACATGACTAGAGCTGCAGATAGAACTAGAGCTGTAGATAGAACTAGAGCTGTAGATAGAACTAGAGCTACAGATAGACATGACTAGAGCTGTAGATAGAACTAGAGCTGCAGATAGAACTAGAGCTGCAGATAGAACTAGAGCTGTAGATAGAACTAGAGCTACAGATAGAACTAGAGCTGCAGATAGACATGACTAGAGCTGCAGATAGATCTAGAGCTGCAGATAAAACTAGAGCTGCAGATATACATGACTAGAGCTGCAGATAGACATGACTAGAGCTGCAGATAGAACTAGAGCTGTAGATAGAACTAGAGCTGTAGATAGAACTAGAGCTACAGATAGACATGACTAGAGCTGTAGATAGAACTAGAGCTGCAGATAGAACTAGAGCTGCAGATAGAACTAGAGCTGTAGATAGAACTAGAGCTACAGATAGAACTAGAGCTGCAGATAGACATGACTAGAGCTGCAGATAGAACTAGAGCTGCAGATAGAACTAGAGCTGTAGATAGAACTAGAGCTGTATATAGAACTAGAGCTGTAGATAGACATGACTAGAGCTGCAGATAGAACTAGAGCTGTAGATAGAACTAGAGCTGCAGATAGAACTAGAGCTGTAGATAGAACTAGAGCTGCAGATAGAACTAGAGCTGCAGATAGACATGACTAGAGCTGCAGATAGAACTAGAGCTGAAGAAAGAACTAGAGCTACAGATAGACATAACTAGAGCTGTAGATAGACATGACTAGAGCTGCAGATAGAACTAGAGCTGCAGATAGAACTAGAGCTACATATATAACTAGAGCTGTAGATAGAACTAGAGCTGCAGATAGAACTAGAGCTGCAGATAGACATGACTAGAGCTGTAGATAAACATGACTAGAGCTGTAGATAGAACTAGAGCTGCAGATAGAACTAGAGCTGCAGATAGACATGACTAGAGCTGCAGATAGACATGACTAGAGCTGCAGATAGACATGACTAGAGCTGTAGATAGAACTAGAGCCGCAGATAGAACTAGAGCTGCAGATAGAACTAGAGCTGCAGATAGAACTAGAGCTGCAGATAGAACTAGAGCTGCAGATAGACATGACTAGAGCTGCAGATAGACATGACTAGAGCTGCAGATAGACATGACTAGAGCTGTAGATAGAACTAGAGCTGCAGATAGAACTAGAGCTGCAGATAGAACTAGAGCTGCAGATAGAACTAGAGCTGCAGATAGAACTAGAGCTGCAGATAGACATGACTAGAGCTGTAGATAGAACTAGAGCTGCAGATAGAACTAGAGCTGCAGATAGAAATAGAGCTGCAGATAGACATTACTAGAGCTGCAGATAGAACTAGAGCTGTAGATAGAACTAAAGCTGCAGATAGAACTAGAGCTGCAGATAGACATGACTAGAGCTGCAGATAGACATGACTAGAGCTGCAGATAGACATGACTAGAGCTGCAGATAGAACTAGAGCTGCAGATAGAACTAGAGCTGTATATAGAACTAGAGCTGTAGATAGAACTAGAGCTGTAGATAGACATGACTAGAGCTGCAGATAGAACTAGAGCTGTAGATAGAACTAGAGCTGCAGATAGAACTAGAGCTGCAGATAGACATGACTAGAGCTGCAGATAGAACTAGAGCTGCAGATAGAACTAGAGCTGCAGATAGACATGACTAGAGCTGCAGATAGAACTAGAGCTGTAGATAGAACTAGAGCTGCATATAGACATGACTAGAGCTGCAGATAGAAATAGAGCTGCAGATAGAACTAGAGCTGCAGATAGAACTAGAGCTGCAGAAAGAACTAGAGCTGTAGATAGACATGACTAGAGCTGTAGATAGAACTAGAGCTGCAGATAGACATGACTAGAGCTGTAGATAGAACTAGAGCTGCAGATAGAACTAGAGCTGCAGATAGACATGACTAGAGCTGCAGATAGACATGACTAGAGCTACAGATAGACATGACTAGAGCTGCAGATAGAACTAGAGCTGTAGATAGAACTAGAGCTGCAGATAGAACTAGAGCTGCAGATAGACATGACTAGAGCTGCAGATAGAACTAGAGCTGCAGATAGACATGACTAGAGCTGCAGATAGAACTAGAGCTGCAGATAGAACTAGAGCTGCAGATAGACATGACTAGAGCTGCAGATAGAACTAGAGCTGTAGATAGAACTAGAGCTGCAGATAGAACTAGAGCTGCAGATAGACATGACTAGAGCTGCAGATAGACATGACTAGAGCTGCAGATAGAACTAGAGCTGTAGATAGAACTAGAGCTGTAGATAGAACTAGAGCTACAGATAGACATGACTAGAGCTGTAGATAGAACTAGAGCTGCAGATATACATGACTAGAGCTGCAGATAGACATGACTAGAGCTGCAGATAGAACTAGAGCTGTAGATAGAACTAGAGCTACAGATAGAACTAGAGCTGCAGATAGACATGACTAGAGCTGCAGATAGAACTAGAGCTGCAGATATACATGACTAGAGCTGCAGATAGACATGACTAGAGCTGCAGATAGAACTAGAGCTGTAGATAGAACTAGAGCTGTAGATAGAACTAGAGCTACAGATAGACATGACTAGAGCTGTAGATAGAACTAGAGCTGCAGATAGAACTAGAGCTGCAGATAGAACTAGAGCTGTAGATAGAACTAGAGCTACAGATAGAACTAGAGCTGCAGATAGACATGACTAGAGCTGTAGATAGAACTAGAGCTGTATATAGAACTAGAGCTGTAGATAGACATGACTAGAGCTGCAGATAGAACTAGAGCTGTAGATAGAACTAGAGCTGCAGATAGAACTAGAGCTGTAGATAGAACTAGAGCTGCAGATAGAACTAGAGCTGCAGATAGACATGACTAGAGCTGCAGATAGAACTAGAGCTGAAGAAAGAACTAGAGCTACAGATAGACATAACTAGAGCTGTAGATAGACATGACTAGAGCTGCAGATAGAACTAGAGCTGCAGATAGAACTAGAGCTACAGATATAACTAGAGCTGTAGATAGAACTAGAGCTGCAGATAGACATGACTAGAGCTGTAGATAAACATGACTAGAGCTGTAGATAGAACTAGAGCTGCAGATAGAACTAGAGCTGCAGATAAACATGACTAGAGCTGCAGATAGAACTAGAGCTGCAGATAGAACTAGAGCTGCAGATAGAACTAGAGCTGCAGATAGACATGACTAGAGCTGCAGATAGACATGACTAGAGCTGCAGATAGACATGACTAGAGCTGTAGATAGAACTAGAGCTGCAGATAGAACTAGAGCTGCAGATAGATCTAGAGCTGCAGATAGAACTAGAGCTGCAGATAGAACTAGAGCTGCAGATAGACATGACTAGAGCTGTAGATAGAACTAGAGCTGCAGATAGAACTAGAGCTGCAGATAGAAATAGAGCTGCAGATAGACATGACTAGAGCTGCAGATAGAACTAGAGCTGTAGATAGAACTAGAGCTGCAGATAGTACTAGAGCTGCAGATAGACATGACTAGAGCTGCAGATAGACATGACTAGAGCTGCAGATAGACATGACTAGAGCTGCAGATAGAACTAGAGCTGCAGATAGAACTAGAGCTTTAGATAGACATGACTAGAGCTGCAGATAGACATGACTAGAGCTGCAGATAGACATGACTAGAGCTGTAGATAGAACTAGAGCTGCAGATAGAACTAGAGCTGCAGATAAACATGACTAGAGCTGCAGATAGACATGACTAGAGCTGCAGATAGACATGACTAGAGCTACAGATAGACATGACTAGAGCTGTAGATAGAACTAGAGCTGCAGATAGAACTAGAGCTGCAGATAAACATGTCTAGAGCTGCAGATAGACATGACTAGAGCTACAGATAGACATGACTAGAGCTGTAGATAGAACTAGAGCTGTAGATAGAACTAGAGCTGCAGATAGACATGACTAGAGCTACAGATAGACATGACTAGAGCTGTAGATAGAACTAGAGCTGTAGATAGAACTAGAGCTGTAGATAGAACTAGAGCTGTAGATAGACATGACTAGAGCTGTAGATAGAACTAGAGCTGCAGATAGAACTAGAGCTGCAGATAGAACTAGAGCTGTAGATAGACATGACTAGAGCTGCAGATAGACATGACTAGAGCTGCAGATAGAACTAGAGCTGCAGATAGACATGACTAGAGCTGCAGATATAACTAGAGCTGCAGATAGAACTAGAGCTGCAGATAGACATGACTAGAGCTGCAGATAGAACTAGAGCTGCAGATAGATCTAGAGCTGCAGATAGACATGACTAGAGCTGTAGATAGAACTAGAGCTGCAGATAGAACTAGAGCTGTAGATAGAACTAGAGCTGCAGATAGAACTAGAGCTGTAGATAGAACTAGAGCTGCAGATAGAACTAGAGCTGCAGATAGACATGACTAGAGCTGCAGATAGAACTAGAGCTGTAGATAGAACTAGAGCTGCAGATAGAACTAGAGCTGCAGATAGAACTAGAGCTGTAGATAGAACTAGAGCTGCAGATAGACATGACTAGAGCTGCGGATAGACATGACTAGAGCTGTAGATAGAACTAGAGATGCAGATAGAACTAGAGCTGTAGATAGAACTAGAGCTGCAGATAGACATGACTAGAGCTGTAGATAGAACTATAGCTGCAGATAGAACTAGAGCTGCAGATAGAACTAGAGCTGCAGATAGACATGACTAGAGCTGCAGATAGACATGACTAGAGCTGTAGATAGAACTAGAGCTGTAGATAGAACTAGAGCTGCAGATAGAACTAGAGCTGCAGATAGACATGACTAGAGCTGCAGATAGACATGACTAGAGCTGCAGATAGAACTAGAGCTGCAGATAGACATGACTAGAGCTGTAGATAGAACTATAGCTGCAGATAGAACTATAGCTGCAGATAGAACTAGAGCTGCAGATAGACATGACTAGAGCTGCAGATAGACATGACTAGAGCTGCAGATAGACATGACTAGAGCTGCAGATAGAACTAGAGCTGCAGATAGAATTATAGCTGCAGATAGACATGACTAGAGCTACAGATAGAACTAGAGCTGCAGATAGACATGACTAGAGCTGTAGATAGAACTATAGCTGCAGATAGAACTATAGCTGCAGATAGAACTAGAGCTGCAGATAGACATGACTAGAGCTGCAGATAGACATGACTAGAGCTGCAGATAGACATGACTAGAGCTGCAGATAGAACTAGAGCTGCAGATAGAATTATAGCTGCAGATAGACATGACTAGAGCTACAGATAGAACTAGAGCTGCAGATAGAACTAGAGCTGTAGATAGAACTAGAGCTGTAGATAGACATGACTAGAGCTGTAGATAGAACTAGAGCTGCAGATAGAACTAGAGCTGTAGATAGACATGACTAGAGCTGCAGATAGACATGACTAGAGCTGCAGATAGAACTAGAGCTGCAGATAGAACTAGAGCTGCAGATAGAACTAGAGCTGTAGATAGAACTAGAGCTGCAGATAAAACTAGAGCTGCAGATAGACATGACTAGAGCTGCAGATAGACATGACTAGAGCTGCAGATAGAACTAGAGCTGTAGATAGAACTAGAGCTGTAGATAGAACTAGAGCTGCAGATAGAACTAGAGCTGCAGATAGACATGACTAGAGCTGCAGATAGAACTAGAGCTGTAGATAGAACTAGAGCTGCAGATAGAACTAGAGCTGTAGATAGAACTAGAGCTGCAGATAGACATGACTAGAGCTGTAGATAGAACTATAGCTGCAGATAGAACTAGAGCTGCAGATAGAACTAGAGCTGCAGATAGACATGACTAGAGCTGCAGATAGACATGACTAGAGCTGTAGATAGAACTAGAGCTGTAGATAGAACTAGAGCTGCAGATAGAACTAGAGCTGCAGATAGAACTAGAGCTGCAGATAGACATGACTAGAGCTGTAGATAGAACTAGAGATGCAGATAGAACTAGAGCTGTAGATAGAACTAGAGCTGCAGATAGACATGACTAGAGCTGTAGATAGAACTATAGCTGCAGATAGAACTAGAGCTGCAGATAGAACTAGAGCTGCAGATAGACATGACTAGAGCTGTAGATAGAACTAGAGCTGTAGATAGAACTAGAGCTGCAGATAGAACTAGAGCTGCAGATAGACATGACTAGAGCTGCAGATAGACATGACTAGAGCTGCAGATAGAACTAGAGCTGCAGATAGACATGACTAGAGCTGTAGATAGAACTATAGCTGCAGATAGAACTATAGCTGCAGATAGAACTAGAGCTGCAGATAGACATGACTAGAGCTGCAGATAGACATGACTAGAGCTGCAGATAGACATGACTAGAGCTGCAGATAGAACTAGAGCTGCAGATAGAATTATAGCTGCAGATAGACATGACTAGAGCTACAGATAGAACTAGAGCTGCAGATAGAACTAGAGCTGTAGATAGAACTAGAGCTGTAGATAGACATGACTAGAGCTGTAGATAGAACTAGAGCTGCAGATAGAACTAGAGCTGTAGATAGACATGACTAGAGCTGCAGATAGACATGACTAGAGCTGCAGATAGAACTAGAGCTGCAGATAGAACTAGAGCTGCAGATAGAACTAGAGCTGTAGATAGAACTAGAGCTGCAGATAAAACTAGAGCTGCAGATAGACATGACTAGAGCTGCAGATAGACATGACTAGAGCTGCAGATAGAACTAGAGCTGTAGATAGAACTAGAGCTGCAGATAGAACTAGAGCTGCAGATAGACATGACTAGAGCTGCAGATAGACATGACTAGAGCTGCAGATAGACATGACTAGAGCTGCAGATAGAACTAGAGCTGCAGATAGAACTATAGCTGTAGATAGAACTAGAGCTGTAGATAGAACTAGAGCTGCAGATAGAACTAGAGATGTAGATAGAACTAGAGCTGCAGATAGAACTAGAGCTGCAGATAGAACTAAAGCTGCAGATAGAACTAGAGCTGCAGATAGACATGACTAGAGCTACAGATAGACATGACTAGAGCTGTAGATAGAACTAGAGCTGTAGATAGAACTAGAGCTGCAGATAGAACTAGAGCTGTAGATAGAACTAGAGCTGTAGATAGACATGACTAGAGCTGTAGATAGACCTAGAGCTGTAGATAGAACTAGAGCTGCAGATAGAACTAGAGCTGCAGATAGACATGACTAGAGCTGCAGATAGAACTAGAGCTGTAGATAGAACTGGAGCTTCAGATAGAACTAGAGCTGTAGATAGAACTAGAGCTGCAGATAGAACTAGAGCTGCAGATAGAACTAGAGCTGTAGATAGAACTAGAGCTGCAGATAGAACTAGAGCTGTAGATAGAACTAGAGCTGCAGATAGAACTAGAGCTGCAGATAGACATGACTAGAGCTGCAGATAGAACTAGAGCTGTAGATAGAACTAGAGCTGCAGATAGAACTAGAGCTGCAGATAGACATGACTAGAGCTGCAGATAGACATGACTAGAGCTGTAGATAGAACTAGTGCTGTAGATAGAACTAGAGCTGCAGATAGACATGACTAGAGCTGTAGATAGAACTAGAGCTGTAGATAGAACTAGAGCTGCAGATAGAACTAGAGCTGCAGATAGACATGACTAGAGCTGCAGATAGAACTAGAGCTACAGATAGACATGACTAGAGCTGTAGATAGAACTAGAGCTGTAGATAGAACTAGAGCTGCAGATAGACATGACTAGAGCTGCAGATAGAACTAGAGCTGCAGATAGAACTAGAGCTGCAGATAGAACTAGAGCTGTAGATAGAACTAGAGCTGCAGATAGAACTAGAGCTGTAGATAGAACTAGAGCTGTAGATAGAACTAGAGCTACAGATAGACATGACTAGAGCTGCAGATAGAACTAGAGCTGTAGATAGAACTAGAGCTTTAGATAGAACTAGAGCTGCAGATAGACATGACTAGAGCTGTAGATAGAACTAGAGCTGCAGATAGAACTAGAGCTGTAGTTAGAACTAGAGCTGTAGATAGAACTAGAGCTGTAGATAGAACTAGAGCTGTAGATAGAACTAGAGCTGCAGATAGACATGACTAGAGCTGCAGATAGAAATAGAGCTGTAGATAGAACTAGAGCTGCAGATAGAACTAGAGCTGTAGATAGAACTAGAGCTGTAGATAGAACTAGAGCTGCAGATAGAACTAGAGCTGTAGATAGAACTAGAGCTGTAGATAGAACTAGAGCTGCAGATAGACATGACTAGAGCTGCAGATAGAACTAGAGCTTCAGATAGAACTAGAGCTGCAGATAGAACTAGAGCTGTAGATAGAACTAGAGCTGCAGATAGAACTAGAGCTGTAGATAGAACTAGAGCTGTAGATAGAACTAGAGCTGCAGATAGAACTAGAGCTGTAGATAGAACTAGAGCTGTAGATAGACCTAGAGCTGCAGATAGAACTAGAGCTGCAGATAGAACTAGAGCTGTAGATAGAACTAGAGCTGTAGATAGAACTAGAGCTGACCTACTAGAGTCCTTATTCTATATACCAGAGAGGTGTGTTGTTTTTATATCATTTCTACATGTATATCTGAACGTTGGCCAAAGTGTCCTGCTGAACCCTGGTCTTTATCCCAATTATTGGCAAAATAACTTATTGATCTAAAGACCAACGAGTGGAAAAAGTATCAACATTGGGATGCCTACGTGAACACAGCCTTAGTATCTCAGCACTATAAATGTGAGAATCAAAGGATGTAAACTGAAGTACTGTTGCTTTAAATGAACGTGAGTAGAAAAGCATGTGTTGAAACGTCCTTGTCCTTACTAAGCATCCCCTGAGAGCCCCATATGAACCACTTCCATCCTCCAGTCTTTGAAGCCGCTCTTTGGGGTGTCTGTTGTCGTCAGCCCACCTCATTCAGGACTGGGCCTGGAGGCCTGGGGAGCCATTGTGAGGTCTTCTATAGTCCCAATCGGTATTAGATAGAACGTCACGGCCCTGCCCGCCTGTGGGGAAAACAATCTGTGGTTACCTAGGTTACCCCATTGGCTCACAGCAGAAACTTGACCTTTTTCAATCTTCAATTTTCTTGTTGTCGGCTTGTTTTAGACAATTACAAAACGACGTTTAAGAAAAGTACAACATGTCTAAAGATTACTTTTCAACATTGCCTGCTCCTGAGCGTTCTCACTACTTAGGAAAACGTAATATTGTAGGGCTTCCCTCAGGCCCCTTTTCATGACGGTCCTAGGACCACAAGACCAACAACACAAACAAACGGACAATACAGCTACAAGTAGTGAGTGGAATTACAAACGGACTGTGCTAAACAAGTTAAATGTCTTACCTGTGATGAAATGTTTTCCACACACGTAGCTACCTGTAGCCAGCCCTGAACCACAGGGCTCTATTTCCCTACGTGGGAGGATTGTGAACCGTAGGTCAGGATTTTTGACCTGGTTAGTATTCAGACCCTTTGACTTTTTCACATTTTGTTAGGTTACAGCCATATTCTAAAATTGGTTAAATTATTTTTTTTCCTCATCAATCTACACACAATACCCCATAATGACAAAGCAAAAACAGATTTTTAGAAATGTTTGCTAATTTATAAAAAAAAAAAAAAAACTGAAATATCACATTTACATAAGTATTGAGACCCTTTACTCAGTATTTTGTTGAAGCACCTTTGGCAGCAATTACAGCCTTGAGTCTTCTTGGGTATGATGCTACAAGCTTGGCACACCTGTATTTGGGGAGTTTCTCCCATTCTTCTCTGCAGATCCTCTCAAGCTCTGTCAGGTTGGATGGGGGGCGTTGCTGCACAGCTATTTTCTGCTCTCTCCAGAGATGTTCAATCGGGTTCAAGTCTGGGCTCTGGCTGGGCCACTCAAGGACATTCAGAGACTTGTCCCGAAGCCACTCCTGCGTTGTCTTGGCTGTGTGCTTAGGGTCGTTGTCCGGTTTTCATCAAGGATATCTCTGTACTTTGCTCCGTTCATCTTTGCCTCGATCCTGACTAGTCTCCCAGTCCCTGCCACTGAAAAACATCCCCACAACATGATGCTGCCACCACCATGCGTCACCGTAGGGATGGTGGCAGGTTTCTTCCAGACGTGACGCTTGGCATTCAGGCCAAAGTGTTCAATCTTGGTTTCATCAGACCAGATAATCTTGTTTCTCATGGTCTGAGGGTCTTTAGGTGCCTTTTGGTAAACTCGAACGGGCTGTCACGTGCCTTTTACTGAGGAGTGGCTTCCGTCTGGCCACTCTACCATAACATTTACATTTACATCATTTAGCAGACGCTCTTATCCAGAGCGACTTACAAATTGGTGCATTCACCTTATAGCCAGTGGGATAACCACTTTACAATGTGTATTTATTATTATTTTTTTGTTTGTTTGTGTTTTTATTTTTTGTTTTAAAAAAATGGGGGGGGGGGGGTGGGTTGGGGTAAGGGAGGGGTAGAAGGATTACTTTATCCTATCCCAGGTATTCCTTAAAGAGGTGGGGTTTCAAATGTCTCCGGAAGGTGGTGAGTGACTCCGCTGTCCTGGCGTCGTGAGGGAGCTTGTTCCACCATTGGGGTGCCAGAGCAGCGAACAGTTTTGACTGGGCTGAGTGGGAACTATGCTTCCGCAGAGGAAGGGGAGCCAGCAGGCCAGAGGTGGATGAACGCAATGCCCTCGTTTGGGTGTAGGGACTGATCAGAGCCTGAAGGTACGGAGGTGCCGTTCCCATCACAGCTCCATAGGCAAGCACCATGGTCTTGTAACAGATGCGAGCTTCAACTGGAAGCCAGTGGAGTGTGCGGAGGAGGGGGGTGACGTGAGAGAACTTGGGAAGGTTGAACACCAGACGGGCTGCGGCATTCTGGATGAGTTGTAGGGGTTTAATGGCACAGGCAGGGAGCCCAGCCAACAGCGAGTTGCAGTAATCCAGACGGGAGATGACAAGTGCCTGGATTAGGACCTGTGCCGCTTCCTGTGTAAGGCAGGGTCGTACTCTCCGAATGTTGTAGAGCATGAACCTACAGGATCGGGTCACCGCCTTGATGTTAGCGGAGAACGACAGGGTGTTGTCCAGGGTCACGCCAAGGCTCTTCGCACTCTGGGAGGAGGACACAACGGAGTTGTCAACCGTGATGGCGAGATCATGGAACAGGCAGTCCTTCCCCGGGAGGAAGAGCAGCTCCGTCTTGCCGAGGTTCAGCTTGAGGTGGTGATCCGTCATCCATTCTGATATGTCTGCCAGACATGCAGAGATGCGATTAGCCACCTGGTTATCAGAAGGGGGAAAGGAGAAGATTAGTTGTGTTTCGTCAGCGTAGCAATGATAGGAGAGGCCATGTGAGGATATGACAGAGCCAAGTGACTTGGTGTATAGCGAGAATAGGAGAGGGCCTAGAACTGAGCCCTGGGGGACACCAGTGGTGAGAGCACGTGGTGCGGAGACAGCTTATCGCCACGCCACTTGGTAGGAGCGACCGGTCAGGTAGGACGCAATCCAAGAGTGAGCCGCGCCGGAGATGCCCAGCTCGGAGAGGGTGGAGAGGAGGATCTGATGGTTCACAGTATCAAAGGCAGCAGACAGGTCTAGAAGGACAAGAGCAGAGGAGAGAGAGTTAGCTTTAGCAGTGCGGAGAGCCTCCGTGACACAGAGAAGAGCAGTCTCAGTTGAATGACCAGTCTTGAAACCTGACTGGTTTGGATCAAGAAGGTCATTCTGAGAGAGATAGCAAGAGAGTTGGCTAAAGACGGCACGCTCAATAGTTTTGGAGAGAAAAGAAAGAAGGGATACTGGTCTGTAATTGTTGACATCAGAGGGATCGAGTGTTGGTTTTTTGAGAAGGGGTGCAACTCTCGCTCTCTTGAAGACGGAAGGGACATAGCCAGCGGTCAAGGATGAGTTGATCAGCGAGGTGAGGTAGGGGAGAAGGTCACCGGAGATGGTCTGGAGAAGAGAGGAGGGGATAGGGTCAAGCGGGCAGGTTGTTGGGCGGCCTGCAGTCACAAGTCGCAAGATTTTATCTGGAGAGAGAGGGGAGAAAGAAGTCAAAGCTTAGGGTAGGGCAGTGTGAGCAGGACCAGCAGTGTCATTTGACTTAACAAACGAGGATCGGATGTCGTCAACCTTCTTTTCAAAGTGGTTGACGAAGTCATCCACAGAGAGGGAGGAGGGGGGGATTCAGCAGGGAGGAGAATGTGGCAAAGAGCTTCCTAGGGTTAGAGGCAGATGCTTGGAATTTAGCGTGGTAGAAAGTGGCCTTAGCAGCAGAAACATATGAAGAAAATGTAGAAAGGAGGGAGTGAAAAGATGCCAGGTCCGCAGGGAGTCTAGTTTTCTTCCATTTCCGCTCAGCTGCCCGGAGCTCTGTTCTGTGAGCTCGCAATGAGTCATCAAGCCACGGAGCTGGAGGGGAGGACCGAGCCGGCCGGGAGGATAGGGGACACAGAGAGTCAAAGGATGCAGAAAGGGAGGAGAGGAGGATTGAGGAGGCAGAATCAGGAGATTGGAGGGAGAAGGATTGAGCAGAGGGAAGAGATGATAGGATGGAAGAGGAGAGAGTAGCGGGAGAGAGAGAGCGAAGGTTGCGACGGCGCATTACCATCTGTGTAGGGGAAGAGTGAGTAGTGTTGGAGGAGAGCGAGAGAGAAAAGGATACAAAGTAGTGGTCGGAGACATGGAGGGGAGTTGCAGTGAGATTAGTAGAAGAACAGCATCTAGTAAAGATGAGGTCAAGCGTATTGCCTGCCTTGTGAGTAGGGGGGGACGGTGAGAGGGTGAGGTCAAAAGAGGAGAGGAGTGGAAAGAAGGAGGCAGAGAGAAATGAGTCAAATGTAGACGTAGGGAGGTTGAAATAAAGGCCTGATTGGTGGAGTGCTGCAGAGATGGTTGTCCTTCTGGAAGGTTCTCCCGTCTCCACAAAGGAACTCTAGAGCTCTGTCAGAGTGACTATCGAGTTCTTGGTAACCTCCCTGACCAAGTCCCTTCTCCCCCGATGGCTCAGTTTGGCCGGGCGGCCAGCTCTAGGAAGAGTCTTGGTGGTTACAAACTTCTTCCATTTAAGAAAGATGGAGGCCACTGTGTTCTTGGGGACCTTCAATGCTGCAGACAGTTTTTGGTACCCTTCCCCAGATCTGTGCCTAGACACAATCCTGTCTCGGAGCTCTATGGACAATTCCTTAGACCTCATGGCTTGGTTTTTGCTCTGACATGCACTGTCAACTGTGGGGCCTTATATAGACAGGTGTGTGCCTTTCCAAATCATGTCCAATCAATTGAATTTACCACAGGTGGACTCCAATCAAGTTGTGGAAACATCTCAAGGATGATCAATGGAAACAGGATGCACCTGAGCTCAATTTCGAGTCTCATAGCAAAGGGTCTGAATACTTATGTAAATAAGGTATCTGTTTTTTATTTTTAAGAAATTAGCAAACATTTATAAAAACCTGTTTTTGCTTTGTCATTATGGGGTATTGTGTGTAGATTGATGAGGATATATTAAAAAAAATACGGCTGTAATATAACAATGTCACGAGTGTCAGTGTAATGCGGTGGATTGAAGTCAGGCGCAGGACACAGAACTTTAAGAAACGTACTTTACTGAAAAGAGTAAAGAAATACAACACAGAAATACCTCCACACAGGGAGGAACTAACCCGCTCACCAACGACACACGAAACGAAAAACAACCACGCACAAAACACATTGGGAGCCACTGGGATAAATAGGGAAGGCGATTACAATAATGGGAAACAGGTGTGTGACAATAGACAACAGGTGCAACATAGAAACATAGAACATAGATCGGCAGCAGCTAGTATTCCGGTGACGACGAACGCCGAAGCCTGCCCGTGCAAGGAGGAGGGGCAGCCTCGGCAGAATCCGTGACATTACGCCCCCACTGACATTACGCCCCCACTGAACTCGTTAGAAAAGAACGCACAGGGGCGGAGCTTGGGTGGTGCGCCCAAGCGCTGGGAAAGTACAGCACCTATCACAGCCTCCGACGCGTCCACCTCAACCGTGAAGGCCAAGGAGGGATCCGGATGAGCCAGCACTGGAGCCGAGGTAAACAGGTTCTTCTGATGATTGAACGCCCTGTCCGCCTCAGCTGACCACCACAGACGCACCGGTCCCCCTTCAGCAATGAGGTAATGGGAGCCGCTACCTGACCAAAGCCCCGGATAAAACTCCGGTAGTAATTGGCAAATCCCAAAAATTGCTGCATCTCCTTCACCGTGGTTGGAGTCGGCCAATTACGCACGGCCGAAATGCGGTCACTTTCCATCTTCACCCCAGACGCGGACATGTGGTACCCTAGGAAGGAGATGGAGTCCTGAAAGTACAGGCATTTCTCCGCCTTGGCATACAGGTCATGCTTCAACAGTCGTCCAAGTACTTTACGCACCAGGGACACATGCTCGGCCCGTGAGGCGGAGTATATGAGAATGTCATCAATATACACCACTACACCCTGTCCGTGCAGATCCCTGAAAATCTCATCGACAAAGGCCTGGAAGACTGATGGAGCATTCATCAACCCGTATGGCATGACGAGGTACTCATAGTGTCCTGAGGTAGTGCTGAAAGCCGTCTTCCACTCATCTCCCTCCCGAATACGCACCAGATTATACGCGCTCCTGAGATCCAATTTCGTGAAGAAGCGTGCCCTGTGCAGTGATTCCATCATACATGCTATCAGAGGTAAGGGATAGCTGTACTTGACAGTGATCTGATTAAGCCCACGGTAATCAATGCACGGGCGTAACCCACCATCCTTCTTCTTCACGAAAAATTAACTTGAGGAAACAGGTGAAGTGGAAGGCCGACTGTATCCCTGTCTCAGCGATTCTGAGACATATGTTTCCATAGCCGCCTTCTCCGCCTGTGACAGAGGATACACGTGACTCCGGGGAAGTGCAGCACCTACCTGGAGATTTATCGCACAATCCCCCGGACGATGGGGTGGTAATTTAGTCGCCCTCTTCTTACTGAAGGCGAGAGCCAAATCGGCATACTCAGAAGGAATGTGCACTGTGGAGACCTGGTTTGGACTCTCCACCGTAGTAGCCCCCAAGGAAACCCCTACACACCTCTCTGAGCACTGATTGGACCATCCCTTGAGAGCCCTCTGTTGCCAGGAAATAGTGGGATCATGAGTGGTTAACCAGGGAAGTCCCAACACCACAGGATACGCAGGAGAATCAATCAGATAGAGACTAATCCTCTCTTCATGACCCCCCTGCGTCCTCATTAAGAGTGTTGCGGTAACCTCCCTGATTAGACCTGACCCTAGCGGGCGACTATCTAATGCGTGGACAGGGAAGGGCACATCAACACGAACAGTAGGAATCCCTAACCTATGAGAATATTGACGATCAATAAAATTCCCAGCTGTGCTTGAATCTACTAGCGCCTTATGCTGGGAATGAGGAGAAAACTCCGGAAATACAACCTCTATAAACAACTGACCAACAGGGAGCTCTGGGTGAGTCGGGTGCCTACTCATCTGAGATGGTCGACCAGTGCTCTGCTTACTGCCTCGACTCCCTGGGAACCCTCCCCAGCACCGGCCCTCAGTGTGTCCTCTGCGGCCACAGTTGGTGCAGGGGACGGCCCCTCTCCTGGTCTCCCTAAGCGCAGCACCTCCGAGCTCCATGGGGGTAGAGTCGGAGGTGCTGGGGGATGGAATGAATGGGCCCTGATCAGAACATCCGCGAGTCTCCAACAGGTTATCCAGCCAGTTCCCGCCGAACGTCCTCCCTTAGGCTGCACCGATAGTGGTCGATCAGGGCCCTCTCATTCCATCCGGCACTGGCTGCCAACGTCCTGAACTCCAGCGCAAAATCCTGGGCGCTCCTCCTTTCCTGTTGTAGGTGGAACAGATGCTCGCCCGCCGCTCTCCCCTCCGGGGGATGATCGAATACCGCCCGAAAGCGGCGGGTGAAATCCTCGTAGCGGACCAATGCAGCGTCAACTCCTCCCCACTCGGCGTTGGCCCATTCGACCGCCTTCCCCGACAGACAGGAGATGAGGGCGGACACGCTCTCGTATCCGGAGGGCGCCGGGTGAATGGTTGCCAGGTAGAGCTCTACCTGGAGAAGGAAACCCTGACACCTGGCTGGTGTACCGTCATATGCCCTCGGGAGCGAGAGCCGAATCCCACTGGGCCCAGGTGGAGAAGGGGTGGACTGTGGTGTGGGTGGTAGAGTGGTTGGAGGAGGTGTGGGAAGGCCACCTCTCTCCCAACGGCCCATAGTATTCATCACCCTCTCCATGGCGGCGCCGAGAGCCTGGATGATACTCTCCTGTTGTTGAAATCGTTCCTCCATCGATTCAGACTGACTGGCTGTACCTGCTGACTCCATAAATGGTGCGTGGTTCTGTCACGAGTGTCAGTGTAATGCGGTGGATTGAAGTCAGGCGCAGGACACAGAACTCGAAGAAACGTACTTTACTGAAAGTAAAGTAAAGAAATACAACACAGAAATACCTCCACACAGGGAGGAACTAACCCGCTCACCAACGACACACGAAACGAAAAACAACCACGCACAAGACACATTGGGAGCCACTGGGTTAAATAGGGAAGGCGTGATTACAATAATGGACAACAGGTGTGTGACAATAGACAACAGGTGCAACATACTGTAGAAACATAGAACATAGATCGGCAGCAGCTAGTATTCCGGTGACGACGAACGCCGAAGCCTGCCCGAGCAAGGAGGAGGGGCAGCCTCGGCAGAATCCGTGACAAACAAAATGTGGAAAAGGTCGAGGGGTCTGCTTTTCGGCATGTTTTGTTATGTCTTTATAATAAAAAAATTGACGGGAAAGAATGTTTGTTTTCCCCAATTTGTGGGAGTGGTCGAGGGGAATTCCCTATTATTACATTAATTTCTAATTGGACTATAGACCCCCATGCAGAGAACCCCTATGGCTTCTCTAGGTGTTTTTACACTTCATTCTACTGCAGTGCATTACTTCTGACCAAGGCCCTTAAGGCTCTTCAAAGGGAATAGGGGCCCATTTGGAACACATCATCCTGTGTTAGCGGCAGCAAACAGCAGGGGGGGAAGGAATTAGCGGTTGGTGGTTGCCGCGGTAACCGGTCCTGGGGCCTTTTTTTCCAATCCGCTCCTGAAAGCGTAGTTGGATTGGTGGTGAAGACGTCACGGAACAGCAGGGAGTCTGTTTTGTTTAGCATAAACATTCAAGGTTTTATTTGTTTAGGTTAGACTGTCTTTTCCTTGTCTGGTGGGTTGTCTTCTATAATATGAGGTGTTTTTGTGTACTGTGGGCCTTTTCAGTAGGATGTCTCCGAGTGGATCTAGATCAGGTCATTTACCAGGTTTTAATCATAGGAACATACTAGCAAATACCACACTTTGACCTGTAGTTCAATTATATTATTTACAAAGCGAAGCGTTTGAGACCATCAGGCGCCAGATTGTGTGAAACTAGTTTTCACGTTTTCTGTCCTCTGTTGTTCCCCCTACCCAGTGGTCCGATGCGAGCGTACGTCCTGGCCAGAGAGGACGCCATAACCCCCTGGAGATAACATACGTCCTGGCCAGAGAGGACGCCATAACCCCCTGGAGATAACATACGTCCTGGCCAGAGAGGAACACCATAACCCTCTGGAGATAACATACGTCCTGGCCAGAGAGGAACACCATAACCCTCTGGAGATAACATACGTCCTGGCCAGAGAGGAACACCATAACCCTCTGGAGATAACATACGTCCTGGCCAGAGAGGACGCCATAACCCCCTGGAGATAACATACGTCCTGGCCAGAGAGGAACACCATAACCCTCTGGAGATAACATACGTCCTGGCCAGAGAGGAACACCATAACCCTCTGGAGATAACATACGTCATGGCCAGATAACTGATGTGTTTCCTGGTACACTACACCTTAACCATCAGAGCCCAGTACGGACTCACTGACACCAGAAATACCACACACGGCTCAGGTAAGGACCAGTCCACCTTTCATGTTAATCGATGAGGTGTTTTCTTTCAATCATAGCATTTCTTTCCTTACTATCTTCCATGAATCTGTGTACAGACAGAGGCCAAGCTGTTTCCTCACACTGGCTTTCACACACACACACAGGCATTGTGAAATAAGTGCTGGCCTGTTGTGAACGTTCGTCTGTAGAGTCAAATGGTACCCTACTCCCTATATAGTGCACTACATACACTGAGAGGACAAAACATTAGGAACACCTGCTCTTTCCATGACATAGACTGACCAGGTGAATCCAGGTGAAAGTTATGATCCCATATTGATGTCACTTGTTAAATCCACTTCAATCAGTGTAGATGAAGGGGAGGAGACAGGTTAAAGAAGGATTTTTAAGCCTCGAGACAATTGAGACATGGATTGTGCATGTGTGCCATTCAGAGGGTGAATGGGCAAGACAAAATATTTAAGTGCCTTTGATCGGGGTATGGTAGTAGGTGCCAGGCGCACCGGTTTGAGTGTGTCAAGAACTGCAACGCTGCTGGGTTTTTCACACTCAACAGTTTCCCGTGTGTATCAAGAATGGTCCACCACCCAAAGGACATCCAGCCAACTTGAAACTGTGGGAAGCGTTGGAGTCAACATGAGCCAGCATCCCTGTGGAACGCTTTCAACACTTTGTGGAGGGTTGGGTTGCAACTCAATATTAGGAAGGTGCTCCAAATGTTTTGTACAGTCAGTGTATCTACTCCTATAGAGCCCTAGTGCAATACATATAATAGATAGGGCATAGGGTAGGGACTCAACCAGAGTGCCCATCTCAGTTCACGGTAGATCAATGTCCTGCTGAACAAAGAGAAATATTGATGTTAAACTACTCTGTGGTGGGTGGTCTCTGTCAGGTCCTGTCCTGTCTGCCCCCTTACTCAATATTGTTTCAGTATGGGAGACCACGTACATAACACACACAACACACACACACATACACACACATCAATGTCATTTACATTGGTCAATCTCCTCTTCTCATATTCGTTGGAGTCGGCACAGAGGCAGATCAGCCTGGGTGATCCCCAGTCAGTCAGGTAGTCAGGTAGTCAGTCTGGTAGTCAGTTAGTCAGTCAGTCAGGTAGTCAGTTAGTCAGTCAGTCAGGTAGTCAGTTAGTCAGTCAGTCAGGTAGTCAGTTAGTCAGTCAGTCAGGTAGTCAGTCAGTCAGGTAGTCAGTCAAGTCAGTTAGTCAGTCAGTCTGGTAGTCAGTTAGTCAGTCAGTCAGGTAGTCAGTCAGTCAGGTAGTCAGTCAAGTCAGTTAGTCAGTCAGTCAGGTAGTCAGGTAGTCAGTCAGTCAGTCAGGTAGTCAGTTAGTCAGTCAGGTAGTCAGTCAGGTAGTCAGTTAGTCAGTCAGTCAGGTAGTCAGTTAGTCAGTCAGTCAGGTAGTCAGTTAGTCAGTCAGTCAGGTAGTCAGTTAGTCAGTCAGTCAGGTAGTCAGGTAGTCAGTCAGTCAGGTAGTCAGTCAAGTCAGTCAGTCAGGTAGTCAGTTAGTCAGTCAGGTAGTCAGGTAGTCAGTCAGTCAGGTAGTCAGTTAGTCAGTCAGTCAGGTAGTCAGTTAGTCAGTCAGTCAGGTAGTCAGTCAGTCAGGTAGTCAGTCAAGTCAGTCAGTCAGGTAGTCAGTTAGTCAGTCAGGTAGTCAGTTAGTCAGTCAGTCAGGTAGTCAGTTAGTCAGTCAGTCAGGTAGTCAGTTAGTCAGTCAGTCAGGTAGTCAGTAAGGTAGTCAGTTAGTCAGTCAGTCAGGTAGTCAGTCAGGTAGTCAGTTAGTCAGTCAGTCAGGTAGTCAGTCAAGTCAGTTAGTCAGTCAGTCAGGTAGTTAGTCAGGTAGTCAGTTAGTCAGTTAGTCAGTCAGTCAGGTAGTCAGTCAGGTAGTCAGTCAAGTCAGTCAAGTCAGTCAGTCAGGTTGTCACACACAAACAGACGCTAAGGTTTTCTAATAATTTCTACACAATCCACCAGGATTATCCATCTAGACTAGATAAACGTTTACATGTTTTGTCAACTGATGCCATTACTTGCATGTGTCTCTTTTTTAAAGTTTATTCTTCAAAATCCGACTTTATGATCCCGGTAATGTCCAAATGTTTATGCGCTGGAATGTACTTCAACATTGTGCACAGTGGATAATCTTCCAGTGGATAATCTTCCAGTGGATAATCTTCCAGTGGACATTCTTCTAGTGGACATTCTTCCAGTGGACATTCTTCCAGTGGATAGTCTTTCAGTGGACAATATTTCAGTGGATAATCTTCCAGTGGACAATCTTTCAGTGGATATTCTTCCAACCAAAATTGTCTGCAGATGGTACAAACATTTCAAGACTTCTATGAAGTGACTTAAAAAAAAGGAAATGAAACTACAAAGAAGTCCCTGAAACTACAAAGAAGTACCTCGTCCTATCTCTTGATTTATTGTCAGTACAAATGTACACTTTCCATATAGATAAACTTGAACCAAAGAGTTAACCCAGAACGACCTGACAATGTGTACTACACGTTCTGTTACGTTAAAAAGTACAAATAGGTACCAAGATAATCACACTGAGGCACATATGTCATTTAGTGAAGAACCATCGAAATTCTGCTTAGTCACTCACCAATATTACAACCAATATTGAATATAAGTCTGATTTTTAACCCCTTTGTTCTTATCTGCCAATCAGATCAATTGTGTATTGTTTAAACGTATCTGTGGCCAATCAGATCAATTGTGTATTGTTTAAACGTATCTGTAACCAATCAGATCAATTGTGTATTGTTTAACGTATCTGTAACCAATCAGATCAATTGTGTATTGTTTAAATGTATCTGTAACCAATCAGATCAATTGTGTATTGTTTAAATGTATCTGTGACCAATCAGATCAATTGTGTATTGTTTAAACGTATCTGTGACCAATCAGATCAATTGTGTATTGTTTAAACGTATCTGTGACCAATCAGATCAATTGTGTATTGTTTAAACGTATCTGTGACCAATCAGATCAATTGTGTATTGTTTAAACGTATCTGTGACCAATCAGATCAATTGTGTATTGTTTAAACGTATCTGTAACCAATCAGATTAATTGTGTATTGTTAAAACGTATCTGTAACCAATCAGATTAATTGCGTTTTGTTTAAACTTATCTCTAACCAATCAGATTCATTGTGTATTGTTTAAACCAAGGAAATCCTAAGCCATTGCCAACAGCTTCATTGTGTTTCAATTGAATTTGAAATAAATATGTATAAATTAAATGAAGATGAAAAAATATGTATTTCACCAACGTCTGCTACACAGTGTTTCCGTCTAAAACTGTCTGATCAGGGGAGGGAATTTATCTGAGGGCCTTCAAAAGCAGGCCCATCCCTGCACTAGAGGAAGGGGTTAAATGATCACACTTCACAGATAAATCTGTTTGAAAATAGATTGTCTCTCTGATAGCATGACCTCTTAAGCCATTCAGTCACTTGTTCATCAAGTCATTAAGTTCGTAAAGTCACTAGCTAGTTCATAAAGTTTTGTTCACAAAAAGTGCCTATTCATTAGAAGACGTACCTTCTTGTAAACGTCGTAATCTAAAAACGTTTTTTTATCCATCAAGACCAAACAAACACTGCCCAACGATTTGCCCATAGAAATACTAAACATATACAGTAACATTACAAAACTAGCTAACTTCAAGACATGTTTCCTATTCAGGAACATTAGTTTATGTTGTGTCTTCAATATATAAACATATTGGTCCCAAAGCCCAGCTTATTAAAAGCATTCATCTTCTTTAGACAAAGTCACAAACTCTCTCATCATAAATGTCGTGCAAACATAATTTGGTGTCGTGTCCATAGAGATATCTCGCTTATCAGGTCTGGTCCCAGGCAAGATGGCGGTGTCCATAGAGATATCTCGCTTATCAGGTCTGGTCCCAGGCAAGATGGCGGACCAGTGTCCATAGAGATATCTCGCTTATCAGGTCTGGTCCCAGGCAAGATAGCGGACCAGTTGTGCCACGGATTCAAACCTCTATCTCTATAATCATGTCATTGTCTCTCTCCCCCTCAAAGTAAAGTCCATTCAGTGATACGGTCTTTCTCACAGTGTTCATCGCCTTTCCAAACCACATTGCGTCATCGTCTTGGTCCTGTACCCCTCAGACCTCAGCGTCATTCCCTAATGTTCCTACAACGTCCTCCAGTCACATCCTGCAGGCCCTCCACTGGCTTCATGACCTCGAAGGTGGTGAGGGACTTCTCCTTGATCTTCCCACTCTTGTCCACGTGTCTGATGCTCTGTGTCACTGTGATGGTTACCTGCTTAGTGGACATCCTGTTGTCTTGCCATTTAGTCTGTGAGGGGAACAAGGGTAACTCTTTATGAATGTGGTATATATGTGGAATATACAGTGGGGAGAACAAGTATTTGATACACTGCTGATTTTGCAGGTTTTCCTACTTACAAAGCATGTAGAGGTCTGTAATTTTTATCATAGGTACACTTCAACTGTGAGAGACGGAATCTAAAACAAAAATCCAGAAAATCACATTGTATGATTTTTAAGTAATTAATTTGCATTTTATTGCATGACATAAGTATTTGATCACCTACCAACCAGTAAGAAATCCGGCTCTCACAGACCTGTTAGTTTTTCTTTAAGAAGCCCTCCTGTTCTCCACTCATTCCCTGTATTAACTGCACCTGTTTGAACTTGTTACCTGTATAAAATACACCTGTCCACACACTCAATCAAACAGACTCCAACCTCTCCACAATGGCCAAGACCAGAGAGCTGTGTAAGGACATCAGGGATAAAATTGTAGACCTGCACAAGGCTGGGATGGGCTACAGGACAATAGGCAAGCAGCTTGGTGAGAAGGCAACAACTGTTGGTGCAATTATTAGAAAATGGAAGAAGTTCAAGATGACGGTCAATCACCCTCGGTCTGGGGCTCCATGCAAGATCTCACCTCGTGGGGCATCAATGATCATGAGGAAGGTGAGGGATCAGCCCAGAACTACAAGGCAGGACCTGGTTAATGACCTGAAGAGAGCTGGGACCACAGTCTCAAAGAAAACCATTAGTAACACACTACGCCATCATTGATTAAAATCCTGCAGCGCACGCAAGGTCCCCCTGCTCAAGCCAGTGCATGTCCAGGCCCGTCTGAAGTTTGCCAATGACCATCTGGATGATCCAGAGGAGGAATGGGAGAAGGTCATGTGGTCTGATGAGACAAAAATATAGCTTTTTGGTCTGAACTCCACTCGCCGTGTTTGGAGGAAGAAGAAGGATGAGTACAACCCCAAGAACCCCATCCCAACCGTGAAGCATGGAGGTGGAAACATCATTCTTTGGGGATGCTTTTCTGCAAAGGGGACAGGACAACTGCACCGTATTGAGGGGAGGATGGATGGGGCCATGTATCGCGAGATCTTGGCCAACAACCTCCTTCCCTCAGTAAGAGCATTGAAGATGGGTCGTGGCTGGGTCTTCCAGCATGACAACGACCCGAAACACACAGCCAGGGCAACTAAGGAGTGGCTCCGTAAGAAGCATCTCAAGGTCCTGGAGTGGCCTAGCCAGTCTCCAGACCTGAACCCAATAGAAAATCTTTGGAGGGAGCTGAAAGTCCGTATTGCCCAGTGACAGCCACGAAACCTGAAGGATCTGGAGAAGGTCTGTATGGAGGAGTGGGCCAAAATCCCTGCTGCAGTGTGTGCAAACCTGGTCAAGACCTACAGGAAACGTATGATCTCTGTAATTGCAAACAAAGGTTTTTGTACCAAATATTAAGTTCTGCTTTTGTGATGTATCAAATACTTATGTCATGCAATAAAATGCAAATTAATTACTTAAAAATCATACAATGTGATTTTCTGGATTTTTGTTTTAGATTCCGTCTCTCACAGTTGAAGTGTACCTATGATAAAAATTACAGACCTCTACATGCTTTGTAAGTAGGAAAACCTGCAAAATTGGCAGTGTATCAAATACTTGTTCTCCCCACTGTATGTGGTATATATGTGGTATGAATGTGGTATATATATGGTATGAATGTGGTATATTTGTGGTATGAATGTGGTATATATGTGGTATATTTGTGGTATGAATGTGGTATATTTGTGGTATGAATGTGGTATATATGTGGTATATTTGTGGTATGAATGTGGTATATATGTGGTATGAATGTGGTATATATGTGGTATATATGTGGTATATGTGGTATATATGTGTATGAATGTGGTATATATGTGGTATGAATGTGGTATATTTGTGGTATGAATGTGGTAGGAATGTGGTATATATGTGGTAAATATGTGGTATGAATGTGGTATGAATGTGGTATATATGTGGTATGAATGTGTTGTGTTATGTAGGTACTCTTCAATTGTTACCGAAGAAAGAATGGTTAGTCACCATTATAGGAAAAAAACACTTTATATAAGCAAGCCATAACGAAAAAAATATCAATTTGTGGTTGTTGACAAAAGTTATGAAATGTATTGCTTATGAATGTGGTATGTACAGGTTATGAATGTGTTATGAAGTGACTATGTAGGTACACTTCAAGTGTTACCGAAACGAGAATGCTTTATTACATTGCCTTGTGTTTGAACATAGTGGGTAAATCTCATCCTTGCCTCTTCAACTTCAGAGGGAAGAGAGGAGTGGATCAGATCAAGGACCTTCTCCTCCAACGCTCTTACTGCTTCCCATTTTGAGAAGGAGATGAGAGAGAATTGAGGAAAATACTTTGGAGATTCACCCATGAACTTACTATTCCCTGAGTGGATAGAGTTGACTTGCTAGTCCCTCAGTGGATAGAGTTGCTTGACTTACTATTTCCTCAGTGAGTAGGACGCTCCTTCTCTGTACTGTGGTGACAGGTGAGGGCTGCACCGCCTCCTGGTGGTGGGCGGGAAGTATTGCAGGGTGGGCACTCGGCTTTACATTGTTCAGGTCAGCTTCAGACATGTCAGAGCACACCTTCAGATAGGCCTGGGCTGGGGCGGGCAGGCCGTCTTCAAAGAAATCTGCATCTAGAAGAAAACAACTTTAATGTCCCCCTTTATCTAGTAGTCTTGTGATGAGGTGATGATTGGGTTCTGTATGCAGTGATTACACTCGAATCTCAGGTGAATTCAAATCTTACCCTAGCAGGTCCGGAGCCTTCTGGTTTTCTGTTCTACCTGATAATTAATTGCACCCACCTGGTGTCCCAGGTCTAAAATCAGTCCCTGATTAGAGGGGAATAATACAATAGAATAAATGAATACATCTAGCTCCGAGGTCTAGATTTGCTTAAGGCTCAGAGGTATGGGTGATGCATCAACAGAACACGTTTTTGCTCCAGTGGATTCAATGTTTTTCTCTGGTGTTTGTAAGCAGGAACCCATCACAAGCGTAGGCTACTGTATCGCTCATGTCTGCGTTGTATCTCCTTATGGCAGACTGGCAAACAGGTTCACCAAAACAGGTTCACCAAACAGGTTCACCAAAACAGGTTCACCAAAACAGGTTCACCAAACAGGTTCACCAAACAGGTTCACCAAAACAGGTTCACCAAAACAGGTTCACCAAACAGGTTCACCAAACAGATTCACCAAACAGATTCACCAAACAGATTCACCAAACAGGTTCACCAAACAGATTTACCACTGACTGAAACAAGAGATACAAAGGGCAGCATACATGTATTTATTTTATTCTGAGAAAAAGTAATTTTCAATAAATACCCAGCGAGGTCACATGTGATACAAGTCAGTATTCGAACGTCCATCCATGTCTGAGGATGTCGGGAGATGATGTGGAAACCGGCCACTAGAGGCAACAGTGAGCGCTGTTACCTTCAAGTAGGTTTCGGTATTGCCAGGGTATTGTGGGCAGGCATGGCAGATGGGCATAAGCATCTGCCTCAGTTGCTGAAGGTTGCAGGTTCAACTCCAGCAATAGAATGTTTTTTTTTTTTTTTTTTTTTTAAGTCTATCCCAAACCTTAACCCTTACTTTAACCATTCAGAGTTAATGCCTAAAATTAAGATTTCTGAGTTAATGCCTAAACTTAAGATTTCTGAGTTAATGCCTAAACTTAAGATTTCTGAGTTAATGCCTAAACTTAACCTTAAACACTTTGAAATTTGACGTTTAGAATAACTTCTAAATTTAACGTTTGAGAAAACATGGATGAATGTCTAATTCTGATGTGAGACTGTGAGAGCTAGTTGAAATACCAGTGCTCGATGCATAGGTTAGTTATATCTGCACTGAGTGAATCATTCATGCAGCCTAAACATTGTTTTCTTGTTACATATGATAATGGTTGATAATGGATCTCCCTTATAGCGGCCACTAAAAGACTTACCATTTCCATGGCAACTTGAGGCCCTTTGGCAATGTTTTCAACCTTTGCTGGCTTCAAATTAATTTGGCCTAGTGTCTGCTGGTTTTAGGTTTTTCCTTTCAATTAAGACCTAGACAACCAGGTGAGGGGAGTTCTTTAATAATCAGTGACCTAAACAACCAGGTGAGGGGAGTTCCTAACTAATCAGTGACCTAGACAACCAGGTGAGGGGAGTTCCTTACTAATCAGTGACCTAAACAACCAGGTGAGGGGAGTTCCTTACTAATCAGTGACCTAGACAACCAGGTGAGGGGAGGTCCTTAATAATTAGTGACCTAGACAACCAGGTGAGGGGAGTTCCTTACTAATCAGTGACCTAAACAACCAGGTGAGGGGAGTTCCTTACTAATCAGTGACCTAGACAACCAGGTGAGGGGAGGTCCTTAATAATCAGTGACCTAGACAATGCAGGTGAGGGGAGTTCCTTAATAATCAGTGACCTCGACAACCAGGTGAGGGGAGTTCCTTACTAATCAGTGACCTAAACAACCAGGTGAGGGGAGTTCCTTAATAATCAGTGACCTAGACAACCAGGTGAGGGGAGTTCCTTGCTAATCAGTGACCTAGACAACCAGGTGAGGGGAGTTCCTTACTAATCAGTGACCTAGACAACCAGGTAAGGGGAGTTCCTTAATAATCAGTGACCTAGACAACCAGGTGAGGGGAGTTCCTTGCTAATTAGTGACCTAGACAACCAGGTGAGGGGAGTTCCTTAATAATCAGTGACCTTAATTTATCAATCAAGTACAAGGGAGGAGTGAAAACCTGCAGACACTCGGCCCTCCGTGGAATGAGTTTGACACGTGTGCCCTACACAGTGCCCTGCTTTGGACCAGAGATCTATATAGCAAATAGAATGGCATTTCAGATGCAGCCTAAAGCCAAACCAGGTAGGTTCTCTTACCAGGGGTGATGTTTTTCTCAGAGACTAAGCTTTCAGATGAGTTCTCAGAAGGGATATCGATACTCTGTATTGAGGAGAGGGGGATGTCGTTGTCTGTACTGGTCAGCCAGGTAGACTCTGTCTCCTTGGTCCAGCTATCCAGGTACCTGGGCTCCAGAGCATCGGTCCTGCTGCCGCCACACCCCATGGTGCCTCCTCTTGTTCCCCCTACTAAGCAGGGGAGGGACAGACCCGGTTCTCCTCAGACAGAGACAGAGGAGGGAGAGACCCAAACTGTGGAACTCTGGGTCTTGGGTCCTCTCGGACAGAGACAGACCAGGTTCCCCCTCTCAGCGGGGGGTAGCGCGGGGGTGGGACTGTGTTTCAGAGGTGATTTGGAGAGATATCCCTTACTGAGACTTGTAAGGCCTGATGTCGTAACCCTAACCCTGATGTTGCCCTCTGACCTTTGGTCTAATGGGTTGGTGAGTCAGCAGGAGACCTGGATGTCCTCTTGGTCTAATGGGTGGGTGGGCCAGCAGGAGACCCGGGGTTGATTGCAATGTACCAAATACGTGAGATCTATGAAAAGAATCCGCCAGATGTCAAGGAACCAGCAGGAGGTCCAATCCTCTCTCAAGGGGAAGGTTGAGGTGGTTTGACGAGGCATTCACTACCAGCACCCATTTGCTTGATTTTCCGTCATTTTCTTTAAATCACTTCAGATGATTTGCTTCAGCAGAATTGTTGGGGTCTTTTTTTTTATACAGATGCCTCTTCCTCTGCAGGAGAAGTAGGACACACAGTGGGGCGAGTCTTAGATCTCACCTGGCCAACCTCTGCGCCTGCATTGTCACACCCCATTGGACCAATGACATATCAGTCTTTTGGGGAGCTTGAGGGGTTTTGCCTAGGGGAAAGGATGGAGAAATCATGTCAACTGTGCATGTCATTTGTTATGCATAAGAAAGTTGCATCTTGTTGTTATTAGCTGCTGTTTTATGATTTAAATAAAAGGTCTCCCTTGATGCAGAGGCCTCAAGTCTGTCTGACACAGAAAGTAGCATGACTGTCATCTTAATTGATTTGTTTCCATGTCTAATATTTGGCATGTTTTGGACGTTTTTTGTGCAAAATGAAAATGACTGTTAGGGATTTGAAATCACACTGACATCATAACAATTCAAACTGAAATGTCATAAAAAATTTTTTACCAATGTATTGACATACTGTATGTATTAGCGATGTATTGCCACAGGCCTATAATAACAGCGCGATAACACAGGGCACCGCATCTATGTCGTCGTGGGCATAAAAAAACATCACAATAAATCAATGACGTTTCAATAGAAAATGAGACAGACGCGACTAAAAAAACTATGAACGTGAATGGCTTATATTCGGCTATAGGCTACCATTTCCGTGTGTTCATCTGATATAAAAGCATTAACAATAGTCTTGCGCTTGCATTAATGTACTTACTATTCACGGACATCCACCGGTTTCCTATTTTGTCTGTCCTCCTCTCATCCTCGCATCCCTCCGAGTAGCCTATCACCAGAGCCAGCAGAACCGTTGGGTTATGGAAAGCCAAAAGGTTCAAATCGTCTTACCCCGGAACACGTCTTAACACTTGTAATGATAATTTTTCACTTGCTTTTTTTCAAGTGTCTAATGTCTTTTTTTGTACACATGACCTGTCCAGTGTGCGTTTACAGGTGATTTGAACACCTGTTATGATCCTTTTTCACATGCTTTTATCAAGTGTCAAAAGTCATTTTTACATGTGTTCTTCACACCTGTCCAGTGTGCATTTAACAAGTGTGCGAAATGGCTAGCTAGTTAGCGGTGCGTACTAGTATCATTTCAATCGGTGACGTCACTCGTTCTGAGACCTTGAAGTAGTTGTTTCCCTTGCTCTGCAAGGGCCGCAGCTTTTGTGGAGCGACGGGTAATGGTGCTTCGAGGGTGACTGTTGTCGATGTGTGCAGAGGGTCCCTGGTTCAAGCCCAGGTTGGGGCGAGGAGAGGGACAGAAGCAACACTGTTACACATTTACAGGTGATTAGAACGCGTGCTATGGGCATTTTTTTTACACGTGTTCATTACACCTGTTCAGTGTGCATTTACAGGTGATTAGAACGCGTGCTATGGTCTTTTTTTTTACACGTGTTCATTACACCTGTCCAGTGTGCATTTACAGGTGATGTTAACGCTCTAACCCAGAGACTCTGTCTAAAGTCTCGCTCCAGTTACTGGGTAGGCCGACCCCCAGGCCAAAGCAACCAGGGGGCGCCAACTACATCCAGCCAGCTCCCTTCCCCAGTGATATGGGGGAGAGGGCCAGAGAGGGCTGACGCTGACCCAGGGAGGGGGGCCCGACCCCCGGAGAAGGGTGCCTACCCCTGCCCATGGACACCAGGGGGCACCAGTACATCCAGCCAGCTCCCTGCACCAGGGATATCGGGGGTGAGGGCCAGAGAGAGCTGAGGCCAACCCAGGGAGGGGGGCCGACCCCCGCCCAGGGCTACTGGGGGCTTCACTACATCCACCCAGCTCCAGAGAAAGGGGGGGAGAGGGCCAGAAAGGGGTGGGCCAACCCCCTGCCCCCGACCACCAGGTGGCGCCACTACATCCTCCCTGCACCAGGAAAAGGGATGGGATGGACTGCCAGAAAGGGATGGGCCAACCCAGGGAGTGGGGGCTGACCACTGGAGAGAGGGCCCAACCACAGTCAAGGCCACCAGGGGGCACCACTACATTTTATTCATTTTATCCAGAGCGACTTACAGTTAGTAAAAGCATACTTGTTTTTTCATACTGGCCCCCCGCGGGAAACGAACCCACATCCCTGCTGGCCAAACCCTCCCCTACTTTGGACGACGCTGGATGAATTGTGCGCGCCCATGGGTCTCCCGGTCGCGACAGAGCCTGGACTCGAACCAGGATCTCTAGTGGCACAGCTAGCACTGCGATGCAGTACCTTAGACCACTGCGCCACAGACCACAGACATGGACCTTCGTGAAAATCATCATAAAACTTTGCCACCCCGAAAGTGGACAAATAAGTTGAACTAATGTGGGATGCTTACAGTGACTCAAATGAAGAAGAAAAGGTATTATCATGTTTGTCCTTGTCCTGCATTGTGTACTCCCGAGTGGCGCAGTGGTCCAAGGCACTGCATTGCAGTGCTAGCTGTGCCACTAGAGATCCTGGTTCGAATCCAGGCTCTGTCTTAGCTGGCCGCGACCAGGAGACCCATGGGGTGGCGCGCAATTGGCCCAGGGGAGGGGAGGGAATGGCCGGCAGGGATGTAGCTCAGTTGGTAGTTGGGGTTGTGGGTTCGATTCCCACAGGGGGTATGAAAAAATAAAAAAATAATGTATGCACTAACTGTAAGTCGCTCTGGATAAGAGCGTCTGCTAAATGACTAAAATGTAAATGTCTGAACCCCACCCAGCGCAACTAGTTCTTGGACTTCCTGAAGGGCCACCCCCAGGTGGTGAAGTTAGGAAACAACACCTCCACTTCGCTGATCCTCAACTCAGGGGCCCCCCAAGGGTGCGTGCTCAGCCCTTCTGTACTCCCTGTTCACCCATGACTGCGTGGCCATGCACGCCTCCAACTCAATCACCAAGTTTGCCGACGACACAACAGTAGTAGGCCTGATTACCAACAATAACGAGACAGCCTACAGGGAGGAGGTGAGACAGCCTACAGGGAGGAGGTGAGACAGCCTACAGGGAGGAGGTGAGACAGCCTACAGGGAGGAGGTGAGACAGCCTACAGGGAGGAGGTGAGACAGCCTACAGGGAGGAGGTGAGACAGCCTACAGGGAGGAGGTGAGACAGCCTACAGGGAGGAGGTGAGACAGCCTACAGGGAGGAGGTGAGGGCCCTGGAGGAGTGGGGCCAGGAGAATAACCTCTCACTCAACAAAACGAAGGAGCTGATTGTGGACTTCAGGAAACAGCAGAGGGAGCAGCCCCCTATCCACATCGACGGGACCGCAGTGGAGAAGGTCTCATTCAAGGGTTTTTCTTTATTTTTTTACATTGTAGAATAATAGTGAAGACATCAAAACTATAAAATAACACATATGGAATCATGTAGTAACCAAAAAAGTGTTAAACAAATCAAAATATATTTTATATTTGAGATTCTTCAAATAGCCACCCTTTGCCTTTATGACAGCTTTGCACACTCTTGGCATTCTCTCAACCAGCTTCATGAGGTAATCACCTGGAATGTATTTCAATTAACAGGTGTGCCTTGTTAAAAGGAATTTCTTTCCTTTTTAATGCTTCCTGTTTGGGCTTATTAATCATCTATGAATAATAATAAAAAATGCTATTCCCTTTTTTTATTTTGTGCAATGGCTTGAATAATTAGCTCAGGACATATATGTAGCCTGTTAATATTTGTCATGGTTTTCACAGTCCAACCATTGTTATGCTACTTTGTTGATAAAGCAAACACACACAGTTTTTAAATACTTGGATGGCTCACAACTTCCTCCAGCTAAATCAAGACAAGATCGAGGTACTTCTGATTGGAGCCAAAGCACAGAGAGAGAATCTGGCCGCACATTTTTAATTCACGGGCAATAAAGATAAAACACCAGGTAAAAAACCTAGGTGTAATTTTTTATTCTGAACTCAATTTCAAGTCACACATTACGAATGTGACCGAAACAGCTTTTTACCACCTGAGAAACATTGCCAAGGTGCGTCCGTTTCTCTCTCAGGCTGATACAGAGAGACTCATCCATGCTTTGATTACAAGCAGGCTTGACTACTATAATGCTCTCCTGTCTGGTCTACCCAAGAAAGCCATTGGTCAACTGCAAATCATACAGAATGCTGCAGCACGGGTACTGACCAAGACCAGATGGAGAGCACACATTACACCGGTTTTAACGTTTCTGCACTGACTGCCTGTGGACATATTTAAAAGGGATCTTGTTTTTGTTTCTTGTGTAGTAAATATTTCAGGTTTTATTTTCACAGTTTTTTCCCTATGAAGTGCATTGTGTTGCATTCATGTCTGAAATGTGCTGTATAAATAAAGCTTGATTTGATTTGATGTATCACTCTGTTCCAGAATAAATGGGCTTTGGAATGACCCAGGTCCTTCCACCACTCCTCAACAGTTTATTCATTCCTTTGTAGAAACAATATTTTCATCCAGGCTTTGTGGCCTGGAAAGGGTAGTGACTGTTAATACATGAATCTAATAACCAAACAGATGGGGTTTTGGAACAGTAGGTACTTTAGTCAAAACACCCCCATCTAGTGGATATATAGTGTCATTAGAACGAGCAGGACGTCACTATTCAAGACAAAGGCTTGAGGAACATATAAATATCTATAAAATAATGAATACACGATGGAGGGGATTTGTTTTCACATGGACTTATAGCTTGTTACTTCAGAGGTAAAATTGTTGATATCCACACAATAGAAATTAATGTATTATCATGGAACAATCTTTGCAAAATAAGGCAATTGATATGTTATTAACTTGAGGTATGAAATAAGGTATGAAATAATTTGAAAATGACATCTCAATGGGTCCACCTTGGGGGGGGTCAAAGGTCATACAGTACCTGTATGCAGTTTGGGGTATATTGATGAGACAGAATGGGCAGCATTGGGATGTGCTTTATTATCACATGGTACCCTAGATGAAAACGACACCAAACTTCCCACAGAACAAGGCGACCCATTGGAAAAGTTTCATCGAGTCATCACAGATTTAGTGTAAAATCAATCAGAGCAGCCTATTTTCAATTTGGCCGCCATTCATTTCAATGTGGAAAGAACTTAATAGATTTTTCAAAGCCATAAAGGAATATGATATTGGTGTAATGAGACCAACAAAGACTGAAAATGCTAAAAGATAGTCCAGAGATGTGAGTTACAGTATATGTATTTAGCAAAATATTACCAGAGCGTCCGCTTAAATACTAAAATGTAGATGTAATAATGGCAGAAATATGACAAAACGCTGAAAGTAAGGTCAGGTGAAGACGTGCTTAGGAATTGGAGATAATATAAGGCAAGTACTGGAAACAATAGAACACAATGAAAAATCTGGGAAACCAGGCCTGCTATTCATAGCAGACTTCGAAAAGGCATTTGATAAAGTACGACTGGGGTTTATATATAAATGCCTGGAGCATTTCAATTTTGGAGAATCTCTTATAAAATGGGTTAAAATCATGTATAGTAACCCTAGGAGTAAAATAGTAAATAATGGCTATTTATCAGAAAGTTTTAACCTGTCAAGAGGAGTAAAACAAGGTTGTCCACTATCGGCATATCTAATTATTATGGCCATCGAGATGTTAGCTATTAAAATCAGATCCAACAATAAAATCAAAGGATTAGAAATCCAGGGCTTAAAAACAAAAGTGTCAATGTACGCTGATGATTCATGTTTTCTTTTAAATCCACAACTTGAATCCCTCCACAGCCTCATAGAGGATCTAGATACATTTTCTAACCTCTCTGGATTACAACCAAATTATGACAAATGTACTATATTACGTATTGGATCACTAAAAAATAAAAATGTTACAATACATGTAGTTTACCAATAAAATGGTCTGATGGTGATGTGGATATACTCGGAATACATATCCCAAATGAAATAAATGATCTCACTCCAATACATTTTAATAGAAAGTTAGCAAAAATAGATAAGATCTTACTACCATGGAAAGGAAAATACCTGTCAATTTGTGGAAAAATCACCTTGATTAACTCTTTAGTATTATCCCAGTTCACCTATTTGCTTATGGTCTTGCCTACGCCTAGTGAACAGTTTTTTAAATTATATGAGAAAAAAATATTCCATTTTATTTGGAACGGCAACCCAGACAAAATTAAATGGGCCTATTTATATAATGAATATGAATTCGGAGGACAGAAATTATTAAATATTAAAGCATTAGACCTATCACTAAAAGCTTCAGTCATACAAAAGTTATACTTAAATCCAAACTGGTTCTCTAGCAAATTAGTAAGATTGTCTCACCCAATGTTCAAGAATGGCCTTTTTCCCTTTATTCAGATTACAACCTCACACTTTCAGTTATTTGAAAAGGAAATAATCTCCCAAATATCACTATTTCTAAAACAAGCCATAGAAAGTTGGTTGCAATTTCAATGTAATCCTCCAGAAACGACAGAACAAATAATGCAACAAATACTGTGGTTAAACTCAAATATACTAATTGATAAAAAACATTTTTTTTGACAAAATGTTTAAAAAAGGTATTATCTTAGTAAATTATATCACCGGTAGGACTGGTGGTGTTATTTCGCACATGCAGCTAACAAAAACATATGGAAATGACTGCTCTACCCAAAATTACAACCAAATAATTGCAGCATTACTGCAAAAATGGAAGAGGAAAGTGGAAGGGGGAAAATGTAAGGAACTAATGCGGTCTGTCGGCCGCATTAAAAAACATAATTGGTTAAAGAACTGTGATAAATAACAAAGTAGACCAGTTTCATTTAAGGACCAAAGGATTGACAGCCGTCCCATATAGATTGCAAAATAGTTGGGAAGAGATTTTTGACGAACCGATCCCATGGCATAGTGTTTATGAACTAATACGCAAAATGACATCGGATTCAAAACTTATAATTTTTCTATTTAAATTATTATATAAAATTCTTGCTACCAATATAATGTTATTTATATGGTGGATACAATCTTCCCAGCTCTGCAGATTTTGCTCGTTTTTCAACCACTCCACAAATTTCTTGTTAACAAACTATAGTTTTGGCAAGTCGGTTAGGACATCTACTTTGTGCATGACACAAGTAATTTTTCTAACAATTGTTTACAGACAGATTATTTCACTTATAATTCACTGTATCACAATTCCAGTGGGTCAGAAGTTTACATACACTAAGTTGACTGTGCTTTTAAACAGCTTGGGAAATTCCAGAAAATGATGTCATGGCTTTAAAAGCTTCTGATAGGCTAATTGACATCATTTGAGTCAATTGGAGGTGTACCTGTGGATGTATTTCAAGGCCTACCTTCAAACTCAGTGCCTCTTTGCTTGACATCATGGGAAAATCAAAAGAAATCAGCTAAGACTGGTTCATCCTTAGGAGCAATTTCCAAAAGCCTGAAGGTACCACGTTCATCTGTACAAACAATAGTACGCAAGTATAAACACCATGGGACCACGCAGCCGTCATACCGCTCAGGAAGGAGACGCATTCTGTCTCCTAGAGATGAACGTACTTTGGTGCGAAAAGTGCAAATCAATCCCAGAACAACAGCAAAGGACCCTGTGAAGATGCTGGAGGAAACAGGTACAAAAGTATCTATATCCACAGTAAAACGAGTCCTATATCGACATAACCTGAAAGGCCGCTCAGCAAGGAAGAAGCCACTGCTCCAAAACCGCCATATAAAAGCCAGACTACGCTTTGCAACTGCACATGGGGACAAAGATTGTACTTTTTGGAGAAATGTCCTCTGGTCTGATGAAACAAAAATAGAACTGTTTGGCCATAATGACCATCGTTATGTTTGGAGGAAAAAGGGGGAACTTGCATGCCGAAGAACACCATCCCAACCGTGAAGCACGGGTGTGGCAGCATCATGCTGTGGGGGTGCTTTGCTGCAGGAGGGACTGGTGCACTTCAAAAAATAGATGGTATCATGAGGAAGGAAAATTATGTGGATATATTGAAGCAACATCTCAAGACATCAGTCAGGAAGTTAAAGCTTGGTCGCAAATGCGTCTTCCAAATGGACAATGACCCCAAGCATACTTCCAAAGTTGTGGCAAAATGGCTTAAGGACAACAAAGTCAAGGTATTGGAGTGGCCATCACAAAGCCCTGACCTCAATCCTATAGAAAATGTGTGGGCAGAACTGAAATAGCGTGTGCGAGCCAGGAGGCCTACAAACCTGACAGTTACACCAGCTCTGTCAGGAGGAATGGGCCAAACTTCACCCAACCTATTGTGGGAAGCTTGTGCAAGGCTACCCAAAACGTTTGACCCAAGTTAAACAATTTAAAGGCAATGCTACCAAATACTAATTTAGTGTATGTAAACTTCTGACCCACTGCGAATGTGATGAAAGAAATTAAAGCTGAAATAAATCATTCTCTCCACTATTATTCTGACATTTCACATTCTTAAAATAAAGTGGTGATCCTAACTGACCTAAGACAGGGAATTTTTACTAGGATTAAATGTCAGGAATTGTGAAAAACTGAGTTTAAATCTATTTGGCTAAGGTGTACGTAAACTTCTGACTTCAACTGTATATATGTATGTCTATATGTATGTATGTGTATGTATGTATGTATGTATGTATGTATGTGTGTATATATTTGCGAGAAAAAAAACCATGGGGGATTGGAAGTGATGCAGACAATTACATTGATGGAAGTTACAATCTATCTGAAATATATAAGACGGGCTTAGGAGATCATATACGTTTTCTTCTATGACATAATATCAGTAATTTAACATGACCTTCATCAATTATGAAGCCTTTATGTGCTTTTTTTCAATATATAAATGCTTTAAAAAATCACATTTCCTAAGCCTGTATTTATCAAAAAGTACTTTTCGGCGATAATCAAAAAACCTACAAAAACGCCATTCACAAACCATGGCGGAGTTAGTGCCTAGAAAAACTACTACTATTTCTCTCTATAGCTGGGACAGGGAGCTGGCTTGATGTAGTGGCGCCCCCTGGTGGTCGACGGTCGGCACCCC
This sequence comes from Coregonus lavaretus, assembly GCF_964263955.1. Lineage (NCBI taxonomy): Eukaryota > Metazoa > Chordata > Actinopteri > Salmoniformes > Salmonidae > Coregonus > Coregonus lavaretus. Next base: position 19,727 of record NC_140020.1, on the reverse strand, counting down.
CTCCCTGGGTTGGCCCATCCCTCTCTGGCCGTCTCCCCCACTCTTTCTGGTGCAGAGAGCAGGGTTGATATAGTGGTGCCACCTGATGGCCGAGGGCAGGGGGTCGGCCCCCCTCTCCAGGGGAAGCCCCCACCATCCCTGGGTTGGCACCAGCCCTCTCTAGCACCCCCTGGTGGATGCGGGCGGGGGTCGGCCCCCTTCTCTGGTGGACGGCTCCCCCCCTTGCTTGGTCGACCTCAGCGCTCTGCCCTCATCTCCCTGGTGCAGGGAGCTGGCTGGATGTACTGGTGCCTTCCGGTCATTGGCCCCCGTCCCCTGGTGTCGGCCCCACCCAGTCTCTGGAGCGAGACTCTAGACAGAATCTCTGGGTTAGAGCGTTAATATCACCTGTAAATGCACACTGGACAGGTGTAATGAACACGTGTAAAAATGACCATAACAAGCATTCTAATCACCTGTAAATGAACACTGAACACTGAACAGGTGTAATGAACATGTGTAAAAATGACCATAACAAGGGTTCTAATCACCTGTAAATGCACACTGGACAGGTGTAAAGAACACGTGTAAAAATGACTTTTGACACTTGAAAAAAGCAAGTGAAAAATGATCATTACAAGCATTCAAATCACCTGTAAATGCACAATGGACAAGTGAAAAAAAAAACACATCTAAAGAAAATGACATTTGACACTTGAAAAAAGCAAGTGGAAAATGATTATTACAAGTGTTAAGACGTGTTCCGGGTAAGACGATTTGAACCTTTTGGCTTTCCATATGATGTAAACAATGACACTCCCCCTTCGCCTGTGTGTGTACGCGCAAGCGTGAAAGAGCCTGCCCTATGAGCGCATATTAGTGCTTGTAGCCTATTTGAACATTGACAGCAGTAATGCCACGTCCATGCAGAAAAAAACGCAGAATCGGCTTTTGTCTCTCGGTTCGTGTCTCACGTATTCTCCAAATGGGCTATGGTGAAAAAACATACTTGCAGTTATTAGACCTTGCTCTCTGAATTGAAGCATCACACTGCATATATTTACAATGAGCACGACAGGTAATTACATTGTAATGAATTGCTCTTAGAAAAATATATTTGTATTCCTTATTTTACCTGGGAGGTCAGAGTACATTGGAATTCAAATCAATAAAGTAAAGCATGTCAAGCTGCTGGAAATAAAATCCCTGACACACCTACTCACCGTGAGGCGTCTGTGTGTGAGTCAGATGTATTGTGTAATGCTACAGAGATTAAGTGCATCCCAAATGGCACCCTATTCCCTATATAGTGTGCTACTTTTGATGAGGCCCATAGGGCAATGGTCAAAAGTAGTGCACTTTAAAGGGAATATGATGCCATTTGGGAAGCTCACATTATGTTTCTTGCTCCCCTACACTCTTAGAAAAAAAGGTGCTATCTAGAACCTAAATGGGTTATTTGGCAGTCCCCATAGGAAATCCCTTTAAAGAACCCTTTTTGGTCCCAGGTAGAACCCTTTTGGGGTCCACGTAGGACCCTTTCCTCAGAGGGTTCTACATGGAACCCAAAAGGGTTCTACGTGGAACCTAAAAGGGTTCTTCCTGGAACCAAAAAGGGTTCTCCTATGGGGATAGCTGAAGAACCCTTTTGGAAACCTTTTTTTCTAAGAGTGTAAAGCTGTATCTCCTTTGTTATCCATTTATAGATTATATTATAGATTTTATTATAGATCGACTTTATAGATTATATTATAGATTATATTATAGATTATATTATAGATCGACTTTATAGATTATATTATAGATTATATTATAGATTATATTATAGATTATATTATAGATCGACTTTATAGATTATATTATAGATTATGTTATCAATCGACTTTATAGATTATATTATAGATTATATTATAGATCAACTTTATAGATTATATTATAGATTATATTATAGATTATATTATAGATCAATTTTATAGATTATATTATATATCGACTTTATAGATTATATTATAGATGATATTATAGATCGACTTTATAGATGATATTATAGATGATATTATAGATCGACTTAATAGATGATATTATAGATGATATTATAGATGATATTATAGATGATATTATAGATGAATACTGCACTGCACACAATCTGGAAAATGTTTATGTAAGTACAGTTGCAGCCAAATATGTTTTTTAAATTTATTTATTTGAAGAAATAGGGAATTATTTAAGAAAAGTACAATTGTGGGTA